>NC_084867.1:14310248-14614230 GCF_951802175.1 Populus nigra
CCTCATGCCTTCCTGCATTAAAAAGAAAACTTTTGCTACGGTACAGCTATATTTTGTTCTTTACAATAATATACCACATGGTCTGATCAAACTATGTACAGATAAGCCTCTAATTTTTTTTACTCTGCAACTGTTCCATTTTCTATTCAGATTAGACTCCTCTTCAGCTCTAATTCCCAAGCTTTCTGCTGCATCTTAATCTTACTTAAAGATAACAATAAAAAAATACCACTAGCCACTGCAGCCCTCTTTGTTGCTTTCTGGTTGTTTTTGGGTTCAACAGTTGAGAATAGATTGTTTTGTCCTGGCCATAACAAAGCCAAACTTGTTTCAGAGAAGATCCAAGGTAGAAGTACTGAAAACTGAGTGAGTCTTTTGATGAAGATTCTCTGAAGAATATACAGTAAGGTCAAAACATGTTCAAGTCATGGAGGAACGACAAGAAAAAGATCAAAGCTACATTCAAACTGCAATTTCAGGCAACTCAGGTACTAATCTAGCAGATAATAAGTACTTCCTGTCACTGATTTGAAATGGGTTTTGTTTATCTGGAATCGATTATTGAATCATGGGTGTGTGGTAAGCTGTATAATGCAGGTAGTGTGATGGAACAATTCAGATAAATACTAACAAGAAGCTCTTACCTAATTTTTCATCTCCATTTCAGGTGCCACATCTAAAGAAACCTGCCTTGACAATATCCTTGGTGCCAGAGGATGTCGGAAAGACAGCATTCAAACTAGAGAAAGCTGCAGTTCAGGATGGAATCTGTTCATGGGACAATCCGGTTTATGTAACCGTGAAGCTCATCAAGGAGCCAAAATCAGGAATTCTGCATGAGAAAATATACCATTTCATTGTTGCAAGTGTACGTTAGAGTCACATTTCAAATCTGTGATGATTTTCTAAGGTACAGTGATTCGTGAGCGACTGTGCGCGCGCACACTAATTACTATGAATTCTTGCAGGGGTCATCCAAGTCAGGTTATCTGGGAGAAGCTTCAATTGACTTTGCAGATTTTGCTGATGAACCCGAGCCACTGACTGTCTCCCTGCCCCTTAAATTTGCCAACTCTGGTGCAGTTCTACATGTTAGTCCCCCCCCCCTCTCTCACTCACACGCTCTTGTAATTCTCTTGATTTGACTCTATCCCTATGTTTGATTCACTCATAGAGCAATGTCTGTTTTTTCAAAATGTAAATAGACTATGCCATTTCGATATGATCATTGTTTCCTCATATATCAAGTAATTTTGAAACAGGTGACTATTCAGAAGATGCAGGGAGATGTTGATCCAAGGTGAACACAAGCATTAACAATTCACAATTTGCATTTATTTATCCTTTTTACTTACGTTTTAGCTTCTAATTTAAGTTTTTCCCATCTCCTCTCTACTAATTTACGGAATGGACTTTGTAATCTCAGAAAAATTGGAGACAATGGAGATCCTGTACTTTCTCAAGACCGAAGCTTGAAAAGCCAGCAGAGCAATGACCATACAGATGAAAATGATGAAAGTTTTACTGAAGTAAGGCCTAAAATTATCTATGTTGATATTCTGTTTCAATACAGTCCAGGAAGGGCTGAACTGAACAAGTTCCTTTTTGGCAAATCTTGGAAATGGATGGGCTGTTATTCAAGGTTATAACTGAACTATTCCTTGATAAATGTCACAGGACAGGGACTTGAACATTCTTTTATCACAGAATTCTGAACAAGAAAGCAGCTTCAGATCATCTGTTGGGGGCAATTCTAGCTTCAAATCAGTTCTCAGACAAGACTCAATGCCTCCAAAGGGTGCAGTTGATGGCATCGCAACAAAAAACCGCTTGCATCGTAGAACAAGCACAGATTGGTCAATGGGTTCAAGGTCAGATGGAAGTTTAGTTGGCTCAACAAACAGCCCTGAACAGAGCCTTCCAAGAGAGTTTCAAGAAGCTTCAGATGAAACCGTTGAAAGACTGAAAAGTGAATTATCTAGTCTAATGAGGCAGTCAGAATTATCAGAACTAGAATTACAGACTCTTCGGAAACAGATTACCAAAGAGAGTAGAAGGGGGCAGGATTTGTCAAGACAGGTTAAGGAACTTGAAGAGGAAAGAGATGAACTCAAAACAGAATGTGAGCAGGTCAAGTCTTCAAGAAAATCTGTTGAAGGAGAATCCCTGAATCAATTGCGAGCCGAGTACGAGGATTCTTTGGTTCAGCTAGAAGAAGTCAGGCGAGAGCTTAGTCATCAAAAGGATTTGAACACCAATCTTAAGTTGCAACTCCAGAAAACACAAGATTCAAATTCTGAGTTGATTCTTGCAGTGGGAGACCTTGATGAAATGCTGGAGGAAAAAAAAAGGGAAATATCTTCTCTGTCCAGCAAGCTAGATGAGGTTGAGGAGAAAAACTGCAAATGCAGCATGAAAGAGGACACAGATCAACATGCAGTGCTTGCACTGGAAGAAAAGGCTAGGGAAGATGATGAATTTTGTCTGCTGAAGCAAAGGGTCATAGACCTATCCGATGAAATTGAGGTCCACAGAGAAAATAGAGAAAAACTGGAGAATTATATAGAACAACTCACACAGGACTATGAGAATCTAAAGCAGGAAAACTATGATGTATCTTCCAAGTTAGAGCAGAGCAAGATACAAGAACACAAATCATCAGAATCTTTGGCTACCATTAAAGAACTTGAATCACAGGTACAAAGATTAGAGGAAAGATTGAAGACGCAAACACAAGAATTCTCAGAATCTTTGGTTTCCATCAATGAACTGGAAATTCAGGTCAAAGGGTTGGGGAAAGAACTGGAAAAACAGGCACAAGGATTTGAAAATGACCTTGATGCCATGACACATGCCAGAATTGAGCAGGAACAGAGAGCTATCCGTGCAGAAGAGGCCTTGAGGAAGACAAGGTGGAAAAATGCTGTTACAGCAGAGCGGATACAGGAAGAATTCAGAAAACTTTCTGTGGAAATGGCAGGCAAGTTTGATGAGAATGAGAAGCTGACAAAGAAATCAATATCAGAAGCTGATGAACTCCGAGCACAGAACAGAATTCTGGAAGAGAATCTTCAGAAAGCTAACGAAGAGCTTGCACTGGTGATGGGCCAGAAGGGAGTAAAAATGGAAGAACTATCAGTGCAACTAGATTTGAAGACAAAACATGTAGAGCAGATGTCAGTGGAATTAGAAGATTCTTCCAACCAACTGAAGCAAGGAGGAGAAATGCAAGAGGCTTTCCAAGTTGAAATTCAAATGCTGAAAAAGGAGATAGAGACACTCAGAAAAGAGAAGAATGACATCTCTGAGCAGGAAAAGGTGAACTTAAGAGATGAAACAGAGAAATTGAAGACATCTTGTGAAGAAACAAATATACTAACAGAAAGATGGAAAAGAGAAAGGGAGGAAATAGAGGAAAAATTTGCATCGACAAAGAAGGAAGCAGAAAACACAAGGCAAGAATTACTCAATGTGAGGTCGTTAAAGGATGAAAAGGAGGCAATGATCAAGAACCTTTCATCGCAACTTCAAAGCCTCAGAGATCAGCAGATTGCGTTAAAACATAGCCTGTCCGAAGAAGAATGCGAGAAAGAAAAACTGCAGCAACAAGTAATCAAATTAAAGGTTGAACTGCAAAAGAAGGAACATGGAAATACTAGTGTCATGGAGAAGCTCTCTTTTTCAGATGAAAAGAACTTGACTCCAATGGACGATGAAATGCAGATGAACGGAAGAAAGGGTATTGAAAGGTAAAATTTCAAAGTTCTTGTTTACATCCTGATTATTGTGCCTTTTCATATACCCACCACCATTTTCTTGTGTAATTAATTTCCAACACTGATAAATCTAAGCACCTCATTGTGCATCCACATATGTTTTAGTTTATGATCATAATCATCACTGAAATTGGTTTCATTCTTCGATATTTGTTTTGACAGAAAAGCAAGAAGTTGCTCGAAGGAAGAACTAGTAGTGGGCACTTTCCACCCAATGGATGAGGGTAACCTAACTGAGCTGTTGACAGAAATGGCTCAGCTAAAAGAAAAGAACAAATGTATGGAAATTGAGCTAAAAGAAATGCAAGAGAGATACTCAGAGATCAGCCTCAAATTTGCAGAAGTAGAAGGTGAAAGGCAACAGCTTGTCATGACTGTACGAAACCTCAAGAATGGTAAGAAAAGCTAGCATTCTTACTCTTTCAGACATGGATGTCAGACAAAGAAATGAAGCGTGAGTGAAGCATCTGCTAAAGTGAGCATCTGACGAGCAAGACTGTTGGTCTTCTAAACATTATGCACATTGTAATGGGAGTTGAGCTAGAGGTGCTCTAGAAGCAGGAAAAAAGTTCAGAAAGGAGTAGATCTTTCACTAAAAACATAGTAATTACATACTCCTTTGCTTTATGCGGATTTTGTGTACTCCTTATTTGTGATGTTCATGTAGGCTATATAGTTGAAGTATAATAGTGCCTGAGCTGAAACGTGGTTATATTGAGAAACTACAAGACTGAAAGTGAGATATATAAAAAGAGATTCCAAATTTCAGACATCACTGTCTAGAATTTTAAGTTAAACAATGGCAGCATATTTATGTTCACTGATACCTTTTCACATTATAGTGCTTGCTGCACAGCACCGAATGTGTTCAAGCAATCCAATCATACACCAAGACTCTCGGCTTTGTAAATTTGCTGAACCTTGGTGTGTGATACAACCATGGGTGTGATAATAATATCTAAGTTGACTGTGTTAAAAGAAGTTTCCTATCATAGCTATGTTCATCAAGAAAATAATGGCATTTTTGCAGAATGTAGAGGTTAAGATATTGCAATATCATATCATGCGCAGGAAAAAATGGCATTGTTACAAGATTTAGAAGAAAAGTATAGCATTGGTACAGATGTCTAAGAACCAAACTATAGCTTTATCAACATAACCCCAGATATCTATAACTTTGAGAACAATTCTTTCCCCTCAATTTCTCCTGAACTTTTTGCTCAGATGGTGGTGGGCACTTCCATCAGTCCAGACCAGCCTAGTCTGGCTTCCACTATCATCCATTGCAAAATATAAACCATGTGATGAAGTATCTTACTATGATGACAATTTAACACAACAAAATTTCTCATACATGAGGGTTCCCATATCATACCTATGTTGATCTCTTATCACTGTAAGTCCATGATGGAATTAGAAAGGCTAGAGTTCTTTCCTACCGGGATGAACTTAACAAATTTATAGCTTCTTTCTGCTGCTTCTACTCATGTACTTTTCTAGGAGCGCTCCCACCATGGTACTTGAGAAATTCAAGAATAGACGGACTTCTTCTATCAGCAGCCTTTGATATATTTCCTGAACACCAAAAATTTGGAGTAGATGTATCATGTGCAAGGGGTGGAAGGAATTGCTGCAGCAACCTTCTCTTTTCCCTGGCCCTGTTAAGAAACACTACAGTCCAGGGAAAACGTGGTTGTGGAATGGCAGAATGGATTGCCTTAGAAAGGAGCGTTCCACTTCCACTGCAATGTGATATCTCTTCTAAATGGAAACCTGGTGGAATTTCCTGCAGCTCTGTGTAGAAGCCTCCTTCTAGGAGGGTTTTTAGTGTAATGTTTAACCCATGCCAGTCTTTTTAGAGATCCGACTCGTCATCAACTCAAGAAATATTATGTGATTACTCTACAAGACTAACAATATTTGATCACTTATAATTAATATTTATTCTTCACTGTCATAGCAAGTTTTGAACAATTTAAAAAGGAAACGTAACATAGTTAAACTAAAATTTAATTATTCTTATCTCAACGAGGTCGTTGTAGTATAGTGGTAAGTATTCCCGCCTGTCACGCGGGTGACCCGGGTTCGATCCCCGGCAACGGCGTCATTATTTTTGGTTGATCACGAATTATTTTGTCTTACGTCCTTGTCTCTTCAAATTTCAACAAGGGTAACCAAAAGCCGACAACATATCACTGGAGTACACTACAGATACAATGGACCTTATTAAAACTCGACACCATTTTTCTTTGATATTCTGGAGAGAAAAACTTGATGTCATCCACTAGTGGAATCAACTTTGGTCCTCTCGCTGTAAGCCCATACAATTTGATGATATTCAATAGACCCTTGTGATTTTTTTGATAAAGATTACCCACTCGGGCAACTCCCATCACTCTCTCTCCGGCATTGCCACCGCGTGTACAAGCAGCTCTGGTTACGTGTCAGGAAATGGAGATATCATGCTTGTTTTACACGTGTCGAATGCCCTTCAAACCCACCTCCATGCAAATGTAGCAACTGTAAGATGTTCTTGTCTTGGTCCCTCTATAAGATTATTCCATTTTTTTTTCTGGATGGTTATCTTTTTCTGTCAAGCAAGTAACTGACTTAATAGAAACTTGTTTTCGGTCTAATCGCTGGCAATTTCTGTTTTCGCTATGGAGTCACAAATGGTACGCCCACATGGTGTTCATGACCATGAACATGGTCCCAACAATGCTGGACTGCATCCTGGTAAGAACCTTATTTACTTAATTTCCTATGTTATTGAAGCGTGGTTTATGTTTTTGTTAAGTTTTATGTACTGTGAAATGTTGGTGCTAGAGGGTGAAGATGAGCATCGCCATGAGAAGAAGTCCGTGTTGAAGAAAGTGAAGGATAAAACCAAGAAATTGAAGGAAAAAGTCAAATTACATGGTCATGGTCATGGCCAGGACGAACATCATGAAGTTCATGTGCCTGATGATCATGACTTGTATGAGGAAGATGATGACGAGGATGAAGAAATGGTTGGGGACCCAGAAGTTCATGGAGCCTCAGGTATGTTAATGTTGCTACTTGCTTCAATGTCTGTATTAATTAACTACTGGTAAATGACCTTGCTAGAGAAAAAAGGGCCTTAGATTTGTGTGCGATGGATTTTGTTTTTGGATTTTTATGGTTTCAATTGTGAATTAAACTGCAGCCTATAGTTCTGCTTCTCTTAGAAGCTCAGCCCATGGACAGGGGGGAAGGTTAGGTGACCCTAGGACATATTATGGAGGTCCAACAACAATGCAAGAAGAACATACAGGCACTGATCCCATAAAGAGCTCTGTTCTTGGACAAGAGGAAGATGAGTCAGCACCACCAAAGGTTCTTCTCGAAAGGACAACTGCTATTAAAGAAGTACCTCATGCCCCAGTTAATTCGCCTGCATCTATTTCTCCTGCTGATCCCGTTAAAGGTTTTGTTCATGAACAAGAGAGGATTCTAGGGCAACCTGAAGTTAACTTGGAAGTACCAGTAGGGTTGGAGGAGGATCCTCACGCCCCAAAGGATAGACTTGTGGATCATGCTCCTTCCAATTATCAGACTAAAGCCACTGATCCAACTGGTTCTGGTAAGTTCTGTTCAATGTTTGCATGCCAACAAGGCCTTTTTGGCATTGATGTTTGGGAAATGTTTTTGTCTTTCAGAGGGGCTAATTATTGCATCTTGCAGGAGGGAAAGAGGCTGGAATAACTCCAATGCTTCAGTCTTTCGACAAAATGAATATCTATGATGATTCAAAACAAGGAGAAAAAAAGAACTCATCTGTCAGACCGCGTGATGCTCGGCCCTCTATGTTTCCCACTGGGAGCCATGACCAATTTTCTATAGAACCAACTCCCCCAATTTCCATTAACCCCAAGGAGAACCCAGAATCAGGTTCAGAGTCTATTGATTCATTGAAAATCAAGGAGCAACCAGGAGGTGACATTGCTGAGAAACCATCATACCAGAGCAGCAACACTGGAAAACCCTCCTCTGCCACTTCTGCAATTGCTGATAAGGAAAAAGCTGCCACAAATGTCATAGCTTCCAAGCTTGGATATATAGAGAGAGACGATACTATTCAAGAACATGAAGTGGCACATGAAGGACAAAATGCTGCGAAGCCAGCATCGGCAGTGGAATATGGAAAGAAAGTTGCTGCAACTGTGACAGAGAAACTCGCTCCAGTGTATGAAAAAGTTGTTGGTTTAGGCAGTACTGTGATGTCAAAAGTCTATGGCAATACTAACACTAGCACCAACACCAGCAATGAAGCAGACAGCATGATTAAAGGGAAAGATAAAGGGGTGTCAGTGAAAGACTATTTCGTGGAGAAGTTGAGTCCTGGAGAAGAAGACAGGGCGCTTTCTGAAGTTATTTCGGAGACTTTGAACAAGGGGAAGGCTGAGGCAGTGACAGAGTCGGAGGAGGTGAAGAGGAGGTTAGAGAGTAGGAGTACAGAAGAGTATTCTGGTGGAAGGGTGGATTCAGGCTCTGTGCATATTCCTGATAAAACTGTGGTTGGTAAGCTTAGAGGTGCTGTTGGTTCTTTGTTTGTCAAAGGTGAAGGGTCCAGGGCATCTCAGCAGCATCCACTTAGCTCCTCCAATGCAGGTAGAGATTAAACATGGTCTTGATTTGAATTTGAAAATTGAATTTTTAGGAAAGAATCAGAAAACCGAGTTCAATTGATTGTTTTGTTAGCATTTTTAGGAAAGAATCAGAAAACCGAGTTCAATTGATTGTTTTGTTAGCATTTACTCAAGCGCTTTCTTCTACTTATGCTAGTGGAGAAGAAATAGGGGATAGGAGACTTCAGGAGTCAGGAAACTGAGGAGCAAGCAATGTCTACTAAGATAGACTGTGTTTTTAACATAGCTGGTTTTTCTACTAATTATGAAAAGTTTGTTTTCCTTAAGTGTTGTGTGGATGGAACTGTAATGAAATTGTAATGGCACTGCATGGATGTATAAATTGTTGTGGACACTATCGAAAACCATTTTATCTAACTCTCAAGATCTGCTAAGGTCCATCATGTTATATATTTTCTTAAATATAAATTATAAATTTTTTAATCTTTTGAGAAAAAAAGGGGAGAAAATTCAACCTTTTAAGTGTAATTCTATATTAACCATTCAAAGTAACACAGATTACTCAAATTGCGAGGAGGAAGAAAATGGGATTTGAGTCTAAATTTTGGATTTTCTTCAATGGACAAAGTGATGGGATAGGAGGAAGTCCAGTAAAGAAGTGCAAGTAAAACAAAAGAGGCTTCTGGTGAAAGGGTGGATTCTGATTCTGTGACTAATTTACAAGGCTATGATTGATGAGCTAAAAGGTGCTATTGATTCTTTGTTAAAGGTAAAGAGTCCTGTTCATCTCAGCAGAAGCCATCTGGTTCCTCCAATTCAGGCAATCCTTCCTGTCTTGAATTGAATTTGGAACCTGATCAGTTTTAAGTAAATTCTGAAAATTCATTGCATCAGTCAGAGTCTTTCTGATCGGCTATGCTGGTATATCTTTTGCTGTTTTATAAAGCAGGAACCAGACTCGAGGAATCAGTAACTTGAGCTTGTTGAATTTTCGGAGTGATTGTGTTTGTTTTAATAGTGATTATCACTATCATCATCACTTCCAATTGTATTCAAGCAAGAGAGAGCAGATGCAGTTCCTCTGTGGTATTAATATTGTGTTCAAATTTGAGCATCAAAACTGTGAAAGTTTGGTGTGATGGTGATAGTTGTGTTTTACTTGAATAAATCAGAAAGATTAGGAAGGAAATAAATGGATGGATCAAGTAATATTCTTGATAAGAAATTTTGAAAAATTATGCATTTCTTTGATGCTGTGAGGTCCTTGTTCCTAAAAGCATAAAATTGAAGCTGCTTTGAGTGCGCTGCAAGTGTCTAATGATTTAACTCTTTGACACATTAGACTTATTCTGAGTGCATCTATTATGTGGGTTCGAGGAAATGTGATGATGATATGATTAAGGATTCACAAAAATAATCCCCCGTCCCCTCCACTATTGGATACGGTAAAGTTTGAATCTTTTTATTTGAAAAAAAATGGTATTTTCAGATAGAAAGTTTTAAGTTAAAACCTCTCCTCCTCGATAATCTAAATAAAAAAAAATTATCTTGTAAAATAAAATTGTTATTACATGTAAAGATATAAAACTCAGACCAGTTAATAGGTTAACTTGAAACCTAGTTAGTTTAGGATTTAAATCGTTTTGAGTTGAAAAACAAAATCTAAGTTAATTAGTGACTTTATAGATCTAGGTTTAACTTATTAAAACTTGACTTGTAACCTATTAATCTTTTATGTTTTTTTTTTAAAAATTAATATATTATTTTGATCATTTTAATAAATATATTTTGTTAAATTAACCTGACTGACCTTTTTAATTCATGATTCAAGTTTTACTGCAAATCAATAGGTAAGATATTTGAAAGTGTGGCTGTGGTTGCTTTTTAAAATATTTATTTTGAAAATATATTAAAAAATATATTTATTTTTAAAAAATTATTTTTAACATCAACACATCAAAATGACATGAGAACATCTAAAAAAATATTAATTTGAAATAAAAAAAATTTTAATTTTTTTTAAAAACGTTTTTGTTTTGTTCACTGCAGTCCTTTCCCTTCCCTTAAAATCAGTTTTTATAAATATAATGATGAGAAAAGAGACAGAGATCGCCTTGGCTCTGCTTATACAATATTAGGGCTCTCTCTAGCTTCAATTATACCAGTACTTTTGGATACATATATTGTAAACCTGGACCATTGGGCCTCTAACAGTGAGTTCCCCCTTTCTATTGTGCTATGCCTCTCTTGGGCCTTGTCCTTACACTCAAACACCAACCAGTCTAAACTCTAAGTCCACTTACGTGGCCTTCTATGGTTAGTTTCTTGAAGTGACATGTTTTTCTACGAAAAACTTTTGATTGCAGTGCTTAATCCCCTCGCATTTGGGGTTTTTGTTTTGTCCACTGCAGTCCTTTCCCTTCCCTTTACAAAAATATAAACACCCTGCTGAGGGACTATAAGCACCTAAAAAGACTTATGCTTAATCTTTTCAACAAATAGGTTAGAACCAGGTGAGTCCCCAGCTTTTTCTCATTCTCTTATGTCGTTTTTGGGGCCATCTCGATTGAATTTGCCTTGCAGTTCCTCTGTTCAATGAGCATTTGCTGTAAAGGTAAAACCCTTATTTCGTTCAATTGAGTTGTTTCTGTTTGATGGGTATTTCTCAATTTTATTTTAGAAGAATTTTCAAGCGCTATGAGGTGGAAAGTTTCAATCTTTTGGTTGGTTTCTTGGATTTGTTGAGTATTGTAAGGCTGGTGAGATAATGGGTCTAATAAGGTCAAACAATGAACTCTGTAGCTTTATTTGGTATGAGGGTAGTTCATAAATTCTTGTGCTTTCCTTCCGTTTCGAGGAGGTTATGTGATTATAGTTTTGATGGTGGTGATAATAATGATAATGGGTTTCAATATGTTGAAGAACCCTTGAAGAGAATGTATAAAAGTTCAGATTTTGATTCTTTTCAGAGTGAAAGTTGTGTTGAGGAGGAACATTTCTCAGTTAGGCGTAGTTATGTTGAGTGCACAAGGATTGATGCTGACAGAGTTCTTGATATTCTAAGACGAGATGGCCCTGGATTTGATGCGAAAAGGGCTTTAAGTGAGTTAGAGATAAAGGTTTCGTGGCTTCTTGTGAGGGAAGTTTTTACTGGAATTTTGAGGAACATAAATGAGGAGAACAAAACCAGGTGTGCGAAATTGGGTTTTAAGTTTTTCATGTGGTCTGATCAGCAGGGAAATTACAAGCACACGGGGAATTCATACCATTTGTTAATGAAGATATTTGCAGAGTGTGAGGAGTTTAGGGCGATGTGGAAACTAGCTGATGAGATGGTTGAGAAGGGGTTTCACACTACAGCACAGACATTTAATATATTAATTTGTACTTGCGGTGAGGCTGGTTTGGCTATGAATGTTGTGGAAAGGTTCATTAGGTCAAAAACATTCAATTTTAGGCCTTACAAGAACTCCTACAATGCGATTCTGCATTCACTACTGGTTCTGCATCAGTACAAGTTGATTGAGTGGGTATATCAGCATATGTTGGAGGAGCGTCATTCCCCGGATGTTCTTACTTATAATGTTATTTTGTATGCAAAATGTAGGTTGGGGAAGGCACCTGAGTTTCATAGATTACTTGATGAAATGCTTAGTTGTGGAATTTTTCCAGATTTTCACACCTATAACATCCTTCTACATGTTTATGGAAAGACAAACAATCCAGTTGCTGCACTTGATCTCTTGAATGCTATGAAGGAAGCGAGTATTGATCCTACTGTTCTTCATTACACTACGTTGATAGATGGACTGGGCCGGGCTGGAAATTTACTTGGCTGCCAGTATTTTTTTGATGAAATGATAAAGGCTGGATGCATACCAGATGTTGTCTGTTACACAGTAATGATCACAGGATATATAATGAACGGTGAGCTTGAAAAGGCACAAGAAATGTTTGAAGACATGATAGTCAACGGCCAATTACCAAATGTATTTACGTATAATTCTATGATTCGTGGGCTTTGTATGGCTGGGAAGTTTGAGGAAGCATGTTCCATGCTCAAAGAAATGGAATCCAGAGGCTGCAATCCTAATTTTCATGTGTACAGAACCTTGGTAAGAAATTTACGGAATGCTGGAAAGCTTTCGGAAGCTCATGAAGTGATAAAGCAGATGATAGAGAAAAGCCAATACAGCCATCTAGTGACCAAGATCAAAAGATATAAGAGATGATGCAATGGTACATGTTGTACCTTATTTAATTTTCAATTGTAACTTCATGGGAAGATTCTCAATGATTCAGCTCAATTGATGCCTTGTACCTGATTCCAGTATTATTTTTCATGGAAATTAGTAGGGTAAAGTATGCACATCTTTTCTCCCTGGTCGCATTTACTCTTGAGATAGAATAGAAGGCTTGGTTTTCCTTTATATTTCTTATGTGAAGTTAGTTTTGAAAAACTTCTCTGGATCATCAGCTTCTTGTGATGCTTCTGCCAATCTGAAATTTGCTGTGTTCTAGTAGTATTGATGTAATGATTTCTAAGTTTTCAATTCATTTATGTGCATCTTACCATTATGATGATGCCACATGATTTTTTTGTTAACCCTCATTTCTACCAGGAGCTGGTGATGATCATTTCTTTTGGCACTCAAGCTATCTTTTGAAACTGATATCATTATCTCAATCATTGATCATTTTGTAAATGGCCTTTTTGATAAGGAAACACCATAAGAATATGGATCTTGGAAGTTTTAAAGAATAAGATTGGATGCTAATCAGACCGGCTAGTAGGTTGACCTTGAACCTGGTTAACTCAGGATTTAAACTGGTTTGAGTTGGAAAAAAAAAAACCTGGGTTGATTAGTGATTTCCAAGATCTATGGGTTTAGTGTTCTGTAAACTACCGTGACCTTCCAGTATTGTATTAAATTACTTTACCTTTATTTACTTGTATGTTTGAAAGTTTATATTTTGATTCCCCTTCTACCTTCATCTCAGAAGTTATATTGTTTATGGATCGATGTGTAATTCTTTCCCGCATTTAGTTTGTGATCAGTATTTGAGAATTCCAAGTGTTAGCATTTTGGCTATTTTGAGGTTAAGATTTCAGGAGTTTGGTGTTTCAAGGGAGGATTCTGAGTAGGTGTCGTGGAATAGGGTTCGATGAGGGTAAAAAGTGAAGGCTGTGGCCGTGCCATTGAAGTTGGTGATGCAGGTGTGCCACTGGTTACGCAGGTGGGGGTAATGGATAGGTAGAGGAAAATAATGTAATTGTGGCAGCAGTTGTTTCAATGTCAGTGCTGCTAATAACCGTGCGGTATTAAGGTGCCAATTGACCAGTTGCTCATATCTAGTGACGGCGCTCACAACAGTGGCACATCAGAAGCAATGTAAATCCTTGTCAATGTTTACTGGAATTAAGATCTTTTTGTGAAAAGAACAGTGACTTTCGGAATTGGAGAATGGAACTGCAAAAATACTGAACTTTAAACTTCAATACGGTCTATGGGAAGAAAGTTGATTCAAGAAAGAAAAGTGTGGTTGGTGCATATGATGAGAATTGAGGTTTCTTGGTAAGAGCAATTTCTTAAATTATCAAAAGATGGTGACAATTCCATGTATGAAAATTCCATTAGCCACTGTTTTCCACCGACTTGAGCTGGTTATAGACAACTGTGCTTGTTTTAATAACTATGTTACTGGTTTACATGCATTTCTTTGCTAATTTTGCTGTTAATTTTTTCTGGATGGTTCATTGCTTCATTTATATCTATTTTCTTCAAACAACCCTTATCAGTTTTCTTTTTTATCAATCTAAAACCTTATTATCTTTTATGCAGAATGCTCCTTGTTTGAACCACCTCTGAAGGTATTAAACTAAGAAGAAGAATTCAAGCTTATGCAGAATTTGCAAATAGCTTCATGTTGGTCATCATGGTTGAGCTCAGAAGCTTTTCCCTTTTATCATTCTTCTCTCCTAACCTCAAGAATTTTCCTTTGAAGGCCAAATACCTTTTATAGACTGTTATTCTTGGGACTTCTATTCTGCAACTTATTCACTGTGCCTCTGTGCTATCCGCTATTCTGCCATGTTCAGTTGTATGAGCGTGACATCTGATTGGGAACTTCATATTTGTGAGCTACACTGAAAGATGGAGACATCAAGAAAAATTGCCGCCACTGTCCTGCATTGGATTGATTTTGGAACACGACACCGATTATTTCTTTTGAGATTTTTGACACCACTGTCCACAAGTTGCAACAGACCAGCTGCGCTTCACGAATTTGTTCTTCCTTGTAAAGCTAGTCCATCTGCTGGGCCAATTTGGCAGCCTATCGGAGTTTTACCCTTGTACTGATCATTAACCATGTTCCAGCCATGCTGACGTGTAAGAGTTTTGGCAGCGGCCCAAATGACAATTATGTTTCTTGGCTGCTCGTATTATCGTCATTTCTCAAAGAGCATGCCGTCGCCAATTGAGAACGTGAAAATGATTTGCATAGCAAGACAAAACAGGCCAAATCATGGTGCTAAATAATTGTGGAGGATGAGTTTGATTCCTTTATCCCCGGTTAGTATTATATCTAGGTAGCTTTTGATATCTTTGACATCATGAAATTAAACGGGGCAGAACAGGCCTGTCAAAACTCTTATGAGGCTACGACTTGATTCTAAACTGCTTCGACTTGTATATCCGAGCAATTCTATACGGGTGTCATTGCCTTTCTTCACATAGTTGCTGTTGTGATGTTGTAAGATGAGATCAGGAATCTGGAATTAGCAGGTACTTTTGTGTGTTGAGGCATTCAAAAATCAAAATCTAGCTGGCTAAGGTTTTCTGTGCCTACCTAATTTTAAAGGCCTAAGCATTGTTTCTTGTCAACTAGCGTGCTGAATGACGAAACCAGCCCACTAAACATTATAATTAGGAGCCTAGCAAGACAAAAACAGATTCTGTTCTTCCTTTTTTTAATTTGATAATGAAAATGGCTCTAGATCTGTGCCATAAATTCCCATTTAATGAATCCAGCAAATGGTCTCTCGGTGCATCAACTGTTTCATGCTTTCTTTATGATCTTCGAACCCATCCACGAATTGTTCATGGTAAGGTGACCTCCTTGACGTCACTCTCTTGCATTCTCCCTCGTAATCTTTGAAAGAAAGAATGGTGAATACTCTACCTCTTTTTTGACCTTCGAAGAAATGATGCAATTCGCCTGTCCTTTTGTTAACTTTTTTTCCGGCGAAGGAATCTTAATGGCTCATGCAGTGCAGAAGGTATTTTGGATGGACACTGACCCTTTAACTAATAGGAAGAGGAAGCTCGTTTGACCGAACTTTGTCCTCCATTACACAAAACCAGCGAGATTTCCTCAATTACATGTAGAAAGAAGATCCCAAATTACATTAGCTTAATCAACATTGCTAATATCGAAGGAAGGTTGTTAAAAGGATGCATAGGATTAGCATCCAAAAGGGCTAAAATAACAGGATACTATAAAGAGAGAAAAACCCTTCTGCTTGGCTCCTGGCCAGTAATTAAGTGCTACACAATTCAGCAAGTGAAGACATGGTATGAAAAACAAGCAAGCAAACTATTTCCTTGTGCAATTCAAAGCTCCACTTTTGTAGATATATGGATTCTAGAAGGGTTCTTTTACATGGGCAAAGCTTCTCTCTCAAAAGCTTATTACAATATGTATTTAGCTCTGTTTAGAATAATTAAGCTTATAACTCAAGGCAAGAAGGAGGAGGAAGAGAGGGGCTGGGGGTGAATAATTCTTGGTTTAATTGATTACTTCTTCTCCTCCTCTTTCTTTTCTTCCTTATTTTCTTCCTTCTTTTCTTCCTTCTTCTCCTCTTTCTTCTCCTCTTTTTTCTCCTCCTTCTTCTCTTCCTTCTTCTCTTCTTTAGCAGGTCCAACTGAAACTATGTCCACTTTCCCTACTTTCTTCAGCTTTTTCACCACTGCCACTGTATCCATCAGACCTATCACTGTTAGCTTCTGATCTTTGAGATCCACTGCTATGGAATCAACTCCTGTTTATGTACAAGAATGGAGCACAAAGTGACCAACAAAAACTTGCCAAGTACATCTTTCATTTATCTCAGCAGCTCCAAAGAACAACTACACGAAGAAAAGAAAAGAAAAAAAGAAATACCAAAAATATCAGCAGCGGCTTCTATTGCTTTCTTCTTTGTCTTATCATCAGTCATGGTCAAGACCTTTAACACCACCTTCATCTACAGATAAATTAACAAGAGTACTTGTCAAAAAATAAAAAGGAAGAAATCAATGCCAATAGAACATGAAAACAAAGAAGAGCAGGAGGGTACCTGATCAGCCATTAGAAGAGAGGGTAGAGGAAGGGAAGAGAATTCTAAGTGCTTGATAAATTTGTGGTGGGCTTTATATCTATACACAAAGGGGCTTGAAGATGTGAGGTGGTGGCGGTGGTGGATTACATGCAAATAGATGTGTGTGTGTGCGTGTGTGGATCCATGTCACTTTTTTGACAAAAATGAAGTGAAATTTAGCATGATGGACAAGTTGGAGACAATTGATTGATTGGACTGTCACTATTTCTTCTTCTTTTTTCCCATTCTTCATAGAAATATTCTCTCTTGTTTGGTAATTGATAAACATGTAATTTTGATACAAACAGTGTTTTAAAATTTAAAAAATTGTTTTTTCATGTGTATTTTTGTTGGATTGAAGAAAATATTAAAAACTAAACAAATTAAAATAAAATTATTTGAAATACCCATATTTTACTCGAATTATCCATTTAAGAATCGTTTTCTTTATTTAAATTGAGTTTGAGTTGAAATTTAATAATTTTTTCTTCGAAATGAAATACCTAATAGTAATGGCAACATAGATATAGAAACCATTGTCTATAATATTAAAATAATTTTTTAAAATAAAACATATTTTTGACAATCAGAACTCCAAAAGACACCGGGAGGGCATGTCGGCGTCGGCGGGGGGGAAAGGAAGGACGGAGGCTTTTCCTTCCCAATGTGTTGACAACTCGAAGGTTGTGACCAAATTGCTTTCTCTGTCATAATTAATTTACCCTTTCGGTCCTGAAGATTCCCTTCCTTGCAAAAAGTTGAAAAGAAAGATTGTCTGCTCCACCCCTCCATTGAAGGCTAGAAAAAGGAGCAGCCCTTTTTTTCTTATTTTGAACCTGGAAAGTCTTTCACCTTTCGGGTAACAATTAAAGTACTTTAGTATCATTAATTATATTGAAGACGATGAAGTTTTGAATTTCACGGAAACTTTTACGGTAACTACAGAATGTCTTTTTAATTTTTTTAAAAAAAAATAAAGAAGAAAAAAAATATAAAATACATTACAGCAATAAGAATATTTTATTAAGGTTATCCATTCTTTTTCGATTCACATTTTATTTTTTTAATTGAAATGATACCTTTTAGTTTCAGAACATTTCAACGTGTTATTTTACATGTGCTAGATAGATGGCATGTGCTATGTGGCGGGCTGAGTTAGATTTTTTCTAAAATAAAAAAATATCAAAGCAATAGTAACTCAAGTTAACTTGGGTTAACTTATTAATACGTAACTCAGTATACGAGATCGAGATAAACCCACAAAAAAAAGCTTAAGGCCTAATAGCCTAGTGTCAAATGATGAAACAAAAAACAAATCAATAGCATTGAAGAAAAAAAACCAGGGTCAACCCGAGTTAATTTGACCAACCAATCACCTTTGATATGAGATCGGAGTAAAAAAGCCAGACTCTTAAAAGAAGGACCTATAAAAAAAAAGATTGAAATTCAATAAAAAAAACATTAAAAAAACCTGAGTTGACCTGAGTTAACTTGATAAACTCACACTCAAGGTAACCTCATATAAAGAAAAACAAAAAAAATAACAAAGCTCAAGAGCCACTAATCTAATGCCTAATGATAAAACTGAAAAAAAATCAATTTTTAAAAAAAGGTCAAGAGAAATAAACTAAGTCAACTCAGATTAACTCGACTAACCACCACCTGCGATGTGAGATTGAGATAAAAATAATTAGACTTTCAAAAAAAAACCTAGCAAAAAAGGCCAAAGCTAAATAAAAAAAATATTGAAAAAAAAACTAAGATAACCAGGGTTGATTTAACTAACTTGCACTCAGGATAACTCCATAAAAAAATAATCACAAAGTTCAAGGGTCAATAATATGATGCCAAAGGAAGAAATTGCAAAAATAGCATCAAAGAAAAAAAATCTAAATCAACATGAAATAACCTACCTTATCCATTAATCGGGATACGAGATTAGGACAACTCAAAAAAAAAAAGTGAAACTAATAATGAAGTTTAAGGTCCAATAACCAAAATATGAAGTGATGAATTTAAAGAAAAAAAATCAATTTATAATAAAAGGCAAAAAAAAAAACTTAAATCATCATGAGACCTAGATTACCTTGTAGAAAGACAAACATAAAAAAACAACAAAGTAAAATTTCTAATCACAAAAGAATTTAAAATCCAAACAATATAGACCAAATATGGTATAATAACCAAATGAAAGAAAATAATTAGGAAATAAATTGAAAAACAAAATAAATTAAGAAAAGAATAAAAAATAGTAATCAAAATAATAAGGATCCAAATCAAATTAAAAAATAAAATAAAATAAGATATCGAGGGATAAAATTAAAATAAGATAAATAAAAAAGGACAAGAAAATAGCAATAAAAAAAGAGGACCAAAACTAGATAGAAAAAATAAATGCAATAAAATGATCATGGATGAAATTAAAAAAATAATAAATCACGAAAAGGATTAAAAAAAATAATCAAAAGAATGATAAACAGATAACAACACAGAATTTAGCTCCTATAATAATATCGATGGATATACAAACTTGAGGACACAATTTTTTTTTTTTAGATGGGTTATCTTTAATTTCTAGGTTAGGAAAGAGAAAAGAAAAAAAGCATGTCGGAGGCCAACCATGCTTTTGCCACAAGCACGTGTTATACTGTTGAAAAGAGGCGATGCACTGCTCCTAACACCACCTGGTAATCAGATGAATCCGCACGCGCCACCCTAATAATATAGGAACCGTCATGAGCTGATGCTTATATTGCATGCGTCAATAATTTTTTCTTAATAATATTTAATCTTTTAAAAAAACAAAAAAATAACAAGTAAAAACAAAAAAGCACCCTTGAAACAATGCATATTTTTTTTTCAAGGGAAATCTTATAACTTCACTGTTAAGAAAAAAGAAAATACAAAAAATCCCCCTTTGCAAGTTTAATGGTTATAATTTTCTATAATGATATAATCATATTTTTGCTGTGCAAATAATTATATATATATATATATATATATATATATATATATATATATATAAAAACAAAAAAGCCTTTAAACCAAAGAGCTCTTGAATGTTTGTTGCTTTAATAATCCATATGAGTTTGCTGCCTTAATAATAATCAATATGAATAGTACAGTCACCTAATTGAATTGAATTAGAAATAAACCTTCACAATATGTACTAGCAATTTATGCCAACACCAAGTTAAATTTATTTCACTTGTTATAATATATAAAAGCACACAAATTTATTGCTAGGGATAATTAAGGATCAATGATGGCATCTCAATTCCTTAATTTTAAGACCAAACTTCCACAAGGGAACGTTATGTGTTCTTGTTCTCAAATGTCCAAAATCAGATGAAGGCAAGAAATTAATCTACCAATGAGGACAAATTAAAACATATCATGTTGAAATAGGGGGCCGGGGAAAGGCAATTGAAAGCTAGCTAGTCGATCATCAACATTAAGCAATTTGTTCAATCATGAAAACAAAAAACAAACATCCTAAATTAAACAAAACTCAAATGAAATCAATACAACAATCCTCTTAAAAAGCAAGGAAAGAAATACATGAAAAGGCAAAAGAATAATAATAATTAAATTAGCATCACATGATAGTGCAAGCATGAGGATTGTCATCGCTGAAAAGGGAAGCCACAGCCTCATCAGATGCAACAGCAAGTGAATAGACAGCAGGAGTGTGGAAAAAGGTGTGGACACCATTAGTGCTGGCAACATTCTTGTATGTGTCATAGTAATGGTTGACAATGAAGGTTGGATACTTGTAAAAAGAGGCAAAATGAGAGTATCCTGGGAATGGCCATGGCTCTGCTGCTTTCCCTGCTCGTTTAATTGCTTTGATCACCTTCTTTTCCTCCAATGCATAGCCTCTAACAGTAATCTTTTGCACTTCCATCTCTACTTCTACCTCCTCTGCTCCTGATATGTACACATGAGAAACATTAGATTAGATCAGATCAGATAGAGAGCTACCATTCAGCATACACCAAGTATTCTGAATCTCATATAGACTTTCATTTGGCCAAAATAACCATATCCAATATGTTCTCGTTTATTTAGGATGTGAGAAATTGGGCTATATATGAGATGAGACTAAACTATTTGTTTTCCTGTTTCCAGTCTCGGGTAAAAAAATCAAACAGTACTATCTCAATTATGTACGTACTCCAAAGTTTGCCCTTGCAAAACATATATATATATACACGAGGCCCTCGACCACCTTTGAAGTGAAATACTCTAGTAAGGTAAGGCATAGAATCGACAATGGCAACATTACATAGCCTGGACCGTTGGCAATATAATTGTCACCTTTTGTACAAAATGTAGGCCTACCTACCTTTTAGCTTGAGGAGAGCTTTCTTTAACTTCGAAGCACAGCCCTCACAATCTAAGTTTGGAACTCTTACCTCTACCATCAGCTGCAATACCAACATGTAATTAAGAATATCAATGTATATACTTATGAAACAAATCAATGTATGCATGTACATGTGCTTGCGAGAGAGAGAGACTTACAGACATGGTTGATATATGAAGTTAAGAATTTGGTGACTTTGGCAGGAGGGTGGAAGCTAGGGCTAATTAAGGCGAAGGATGGGAAGCAGCTTCTTGGCTTTTGAAATTTGAAAGCATGCAATGAGATTGTTCACGCGTGGATTAGGAAAGCGTGCATTGAGAGCCCCTTTTCTGCTCTTTTCTTGAGGGCACGCTAGCTCGCTGTGAAATGATCACATGCTCAAATCTATGACAAGAAAACATTTGCCAGTTCTATGTAGGACCTTTCACATGACTTTGGTTCCAATTCTTGATGATTCATATTGATTTTGTTATGGTTTCTTTAAATATTAGCGGTGCCCACTTTATAATAGGCCATCATCTATAATTAATTGCCCAGCTATCTATTGTACTCTCATAATTAATATCTATAATTGGATTAAAAAAAAGTGTAGATTATATATTGACAATTTTTTTTTTCCAAAAAGACTATTTGAATTAAGGGTAAATTTAAGATGATCCAAATAAAATCAAAGCATAACAAACATTTTATTATCAAGATAATTGTATTTTGATCGAGCTATTAATATTCATACAAAAATAAATATAAATTGATATAAAATAGAGTCAATGTAGACAAAAAAAAAACTTTAAACTCAACCACTAAAAAATTATTTAATTATCAGCTAAAAAATAAAAAGAATAATATTTTTATACAATGCCTGCCTCTTAATTTTTGGATAAAGGATCATAATACAAATTTGCTAAAAATTTATATATCAGGATTGTGTTTGACTAATGTCTTGTATAGAAGGAAAATAAAAATATGTCATTATCATAATATTTTTACTTTGTTGCTAATACTTATAATAACTAATTTTGAACTCTGTCAATTACAATTAGATACACCTGATCGATTCATTGCACATGTAATTATTGCATTATTTATTTATTTGTTAACCAAAACGTATTTAACTAATTAATTGTACTTATAACCATATAAGTGGTGACTCAGTAGTAAAAGCTTGGACTAAGAGGTTTGTTATCTTTGTGGTTTCATGTTCGAGCCCTGTGATTGCTCATATGTTTGCCACTGTAGATTTACATAATCGTTAACTTCAGGGTCCGTGAGATTAGTCGAGGTACACGCAAGCTGACCCGAACACCCACGTTAAACTAAAAAAATAAAAATTAATTGTACTTATACCTTAATTGCTGTGGTAATCTGAAGAACAAGAAGAAGAAGAAGAAGAAGAAGAAGAATACCTGAACACAATTCTTTCGATGTCCACATATATAGAGAGACCAAGAAAGAAAAGGGAGTAAGCACTAAGCATTACAAAATCAGCTTTGGCGCTGCAAAAGAATTTCAGGAGAAAGTGCTGAAACCCTTTTTTTTTTTTTACTTTAACTTTTACTGGGAAAGGGCGGGAAAAGAAAAGGAAGAAGCTGAATCTCTTCTTTATTGATGATGTAAAGAAATTCTGACGTTAAAGGCACTAAACCTTTGTACAGCCTGCAGACTAGAACACACATTCAAATAATACCCAGTTGGGAAAGCGCATCAAATACTCTAACACACACAGAGACGTATAATAATATCATCTTATAAAGCTGCAAAAAAGAAAAAAGAAAAAAAAAGAGGAGATGGAGATGGAGATGAAAACTATATCATTCACTTGTCCCTTCAAAATGAATGAGAGGAGCCAGCCTAAATGTCAGAATTTGGAAGGCTTCCTTGGGGGCAAAATGATCATGGGTTTTACATAATTTGATGGGCTGGGATTTAACTCAAGCTAAAAGAATTTGTTTACTTTCTAGGCTGGCTGAAGGTGTCTTAGCTTAGCTCTAACTTCTAGGGTGGTCCACGCTATATAAACTCCGGCTTAAGGCTTGCTTCTTAAGAGAAAGCCCAAGTATCGTATTGATTCCGCTGAAGCTGGTCCATTTAAGCCCATGAAGATCTTTTATCTTCAGAAATTGTGCAAACAAACATCACATCAAGGGTTGAGATTATTGTCGAGCAATATGGGGCTGGAATACGTGAAGGAGATGGGGCTTGAAAAGAAAAGAGTGAAGTTATATACTGATAGCAATGTGTTTTACCTTATACTTTCTCCTCTTTTTATATATATATATATATATAATTAATAGTGAGCTTGAAGAATTTGATTTCTACAAGTTAGTAGTAGTTTCTATAGTTATTGATTTTTACTTCATATTATGTCTTTATTTTTCACCATGTTATAATTATAGTTATTTCTTGCAGCAAATTGCTTGAAAAGCCATGCCCGGAATAGATTCTAAAGGAGGATAACCTTGCTCATTGCACTCTTTATACTACAGGTGACTATGAAAAATCAACTATTCCACCCTATCCTCATTTATTTTCTAGACTGGCTGAAGGTGTCTTAATTTGCTTAGATTTGTTTCGTTGAGAATTAATATAATATCATTTCACTCTCTCGTGGCTGCTCAAAGATGAAAATAATGATAGAATTCATATTATTTTCTTTTGTTTCAGTTTTAAATATATTTTTTTGTAGAGTGCTATTTCCTCGAGCTTTGAGCACCCCAAGTAATTCTTTTTCTTAGATCTGATTTGCAATTATGTGTATGTGTGCGCGTAATAACGTGTTTTTTTTTAAAGGAAAAGTACACCATACTCACCCTATACCATCCACCATATATCTACGTACCATCGTATGTTTCCCTTTCTATACGGACATATATCATTGTGAGAGGCAACTGATCTAGTAGAGTGTTTTTTTTGTCAACTCTCCACGATCCCACCCCTTCACCAAGCACAGCTACCCTTGAAAATCCAAATCTCATGTTCTTTAATCCCCAATAATATTTTTCTTCCTTCTACTTAATTTTCTTGCTTAACGGAGTCAATCAAGGATTTGATAGAGTGCTATTTCCTCGAGCTTTGAGCACACCAGATACTTCTTTTTCGACCCTAGGTTAATTAACTAGAAAGCAATAACTTGTTTGACAATCAACTCTGTACTAGATCCAAGAACGTAATTATCCTTGGATATCTAGTTGGACACCACTAACCATAATTAAGATCCACCTCCACTAGTAAAATGGCCAAAATGGGAGCCAGGTTTTCAGATCCAAAGTCCATAACTAAAATCTTCTGTGTATGAGCGATATGGGTGGTGAATGAACCACCAGGAACAAGGCACTTCTTATGTTTGAGCTTTGTCAGTAGCTAGCGTCCCCATATAGGCAATAAAGCAAGGTACCTTTGTCCCATTACTACTCTCTTCCTTTACTGCTGTAAGAAGAGGTACTGAAACATACAGCAAATTAACAGCCGCCTTCTCACGAGATTCTACCTCTCTAAACCGGCTTACTTTGGATCTCACTCACCAGTCGTCTGACATCTCCTCTTTCTCTGTCTCTCCTTCCCTTTTTCTCCGCTGTACTTGAAAAATCTCTCCGTTCTCTCTTTTAATTAGCTATAAATCTCCCCAAGTCAAAGCTCACTGTGGAAACTCGCTTGTAAGTAACATAGATCATAAATGTAGGACTTCTGTCTCTGTTTCTTGGAAACTCAAAAGAAGAAAGAACAGAAACACCCTCAACCCCACGTTTGGTTTAAGGAAAAGAAGGCTCATAATCATGTGTTTCAGAGCTCAAATCAGCCAAAACTGAAGTGCCCATTTGAGGATATCATCCAAGTAACATGATTGTCAGATCTCCAAGTCATCAAAAGGCATAAAAAACGAGAGAGATCAATATTAGCATGAAGCAGAGGTTTTCAGAAAGTATGATCTGGCGGCCATTCATGAAGTTACCAGCTAGATCGTCTGTGGTCATCTTCCTCCTTCTCTTCCTCGTCGTCGGCGCGTTGGTCTGCACGCGTCTCCTCGACTCCACTGTGAGTATTGATCAAAATTATTTACGAAAATTATATATAAATATAAAACAATCTCCTCCGTCACACAACTGTTATGTGAAACTCATCATAAGCATGTCTTAACATTTTTTTATGTTAATCCGACCAGTAGCCAAGTTAGCCAGTTTACCAAAACCGAACCAAGTTAATGCATTATTCGATTCACTTAAAATCAATCAAATCATTTAAGGTGAGGCTAAATTTAACAGCTATGATTGCAGACGATACAGATTTATTGACAAGTGATCTTCTCATTAATGTCATTAAAAGAGATGAATAGTAAAATTGTGATTGTATCTAATTTTCATTTTTTTATGGGAAAAAAATAAATGGAAATTGACGAAGTTTCGAAGGGGAGGGTGTCGGTTCACCAAATTTGGGATGAATAAATGGTGGAACGCATGTTGTCTTTGACCTGTTGATGCTGTTTCTTTCATGTCAGAGGTCCCCCGCTTCCATGATACATAGATAATTTCGACTCTGCTTTTTTTACTTTTTTCGCACAATACTTGGAGCCCTTTTATTGGCCGGTATTTGACTTTTTCCGCTCCCAAACATCGAGTTCCATGCTCTCATGATTTCTTTCTTTTCTTTTCTTTTTCTGGTTCAGGTTATTTTGTGTTTCCGAATTGATTTTGTCGGCTTAAATTTAAAATAATATCATTTTATTTTTTAAAAATTAAACTAAGTTTTGATTATAAAATTGTTTGAAAATCGTATTTCTAAAAAATTTAATTTTTTTTAAAATTTAATATAGTTTGTATATTTTGGATCATTTTGATGTGCTGATGTCAAAAATAATTTTTAAAAAATAAAAATATATTACTGACATGAATTTCGCCACAAAAAATTATTTAAAAAACAATTATTACCACACTGTCAAATACATTTTATAACTACTAGAATAATTGAAATAATTTTTATATAATTTAACTTGAAATCTAGTTAAAATCAGTAATTGATATATTGACATTTAGTTTTTTATACTATGCGGTACGTAGTGCATCGGATTGGATCATTTTGTTTTTAAACAAGCATTATTTAAGACTATATATACATACCAGCTGAGCTATTACACATAAAAAATAATATTGAAGCACCTAATATATATGTAATACATTTTACTAGTGAATATTGCTAGCTAACTCAGTTGATAAAGGTGTATGGTGTTGTTCCACATAATTTGAGGAAAGATCTCATGCATTATTTACACTTAGAAAAAGAAGGATTTAGGGGTGCAATTAAAAGCTAGTTAGTTTTAGTACTAGAGATTAAAAAAAAAAGGGTTTTAAAAATGTTTTCTTTTGTAAAATAATAGGTCCCATTTATTAATAACCTTGAGTGGTTTTGCATTCAAAATTGCAAAGTGGAGTAATATTTTTTTTTTCAAAAAAAAAACCTTGAATATTTAATAAAAAATACAAGAAAAATAACAAAATTATTGATAATATAATTTATTATTAATTTCTCAATTAAAAGAAATAGTTGTGCATTTCTAAAATCATTTATATGTATGCATCTAATATGTTTTATGTATTTAATTAATCAATTTAAAAACTTTTAAATTAAAATTAAAATATTATCTTTCCAAACCCCACTTCATATATTAAGATATTTCTTTCTTTCTTTTTGGGACGTGTTTGCAGGTTACTGGGGGCAGCGCGGTCGTGAAAACATTTTTGACTGACAAAATCCCTAAAATACCCCGAAACAAAACCGAGTACCCGGTCAATTGCACCGCATTCAACCCCGCACGAAAATGCCCCACGAATTACCCGACGAACACGCAAGAAGGTCCAAACCGTCCATCAGTCTCCACGTGTCCCGAGCACTTCCGTTGGATCCACGAAGACTTACGTCCATGGGCCCACACGGGAATCTCAAGAGACATGGTAGAAAGGGCTAAAAGAACAGCGAATTTTAGACTGGTGATTGTGAATGGCAAAGCATACATGGAAAGATATAGAAAGTCTTTTCAGACAAGAGATACTTTTACAGTGTGGGGAATCATACAGTTACTGAGGAAGTACCCCGGGAAATTGCCTGATTTGGATATGATGTTTGATTGTGTTGACTGGCCTGTTGTTCGATCAAGCGACTATAGTGGGCCCAATGCCACGTCCCCACCTGCTTTGTTTCGGTATTGTGGTGATGATGACTCCCTCGATGTTGTTTTTCCTGATTGGTCCTTCTGGGGATGGTAAGACCCTCGAAGCCATTTTTTCCAATAGGTTAGTATGTTCTGGTGTTTTTCTTATAGTTTTATTCTAGCTAATGTCGCGTTCGGTGGTTTAGGCCAGAGATTAATATAAAGCCATGGGAGTCTTTGTCGAATGACTTGAAAGAAGGAAACAAGATCACCAAATGGATGGAAAGGGAACCTTACGCTTATTGGAAAGGAAATCCATCTGTGGCTGCAACAAGGCAAGACCTTATGAAATGCCATGCATCTGAAACACAAGACTGGAATGCTCGTGTCTATGCTCAGGTAACAACAAGCCAGTAGATCCCATCTGGACCATTCCTGCCTCACACGAGCCGGCGGATCTCGTTGGTGTGTGTGCCATGCACGGTCCAGATGGGGCAGTCGCCACAAGCGTGGCTGCTCCTAGCAGTCCTCCACGATGATCTACATTGTCATCAACAGCTTTTATGATGCCTCAAAATCTTTCTTGCAGGACTGGATTAAAGAATCACAGCAAGGATACCAGCAATCAAACTTGGCAAACCAATGCGTTCACAAGTAAAAAAATAAAAATCAATCAATCTTTAGTTTCTATCCGGTTAAATTTGTTTACTTTATACGATGAATGCTCACTGTCAGTGCTCGTGTAATGCAATTGATGCAGGTATAAAATCTACATTGAAGGGTCTGCGTGGTCAGTCAGTGAAAAATACATTCTTGCCTGTGACTCTGTTACCTTGCTGGTGAAACCCCATTATTATGATTTCTTCACAAGAAGTTTGGTGCCGAATCGGCACTACTGGCCTATTAAGGAGGATGACAAGTGCAGATCCATTAAGTTTGCTGTTGAATGGGGCAACAACCATAGTGAAGAGGTAAAAACATTTATGGCATAAAACTGCTCCATTAACATTAGAAGATAGAAGATTTCTCATTAGCATATAACATTCTTTCTCTGGATTGCCAGGCACAGGCAATGGGAAAAGCGGCAAGTGAATTCATTCAAGAGGACTTGAAGATGGATTATGTCTATGACTACATGTTTCATCTCTTAAATGAGTATGCTAAACTCTTAACCTTCAAGCCTACTATACCTGGAAGAGCTATTGAACTATGTGCAGAAGCAATGGCTTGCCCAGCAAATGGGCTAGAGAAGAAGTTTATGATGGACTCCATGGTGATGAGTCCTGCAGACACAAGTCCATGCACCATGCCTCCTCCCTATGATCCTCCATCTCTCCATTCCATTTTTCAAAGAAATGGCAATTCGATAAAACAAGTCGAGTCTTGGGAGAAGGAATACTGGGATAATCAAATTAAGCAGTCTTAGCTACCACTATATAGTCTTGTTATTTATCTTTCAATGCACATAAATAAATATATTGTCTTGAATAACTGTTCTTTCCATTTTTGTCACTATGAGACGGATAAACATCTTTTGATGATAATGTTAGCCGAGAACGAATTCTATAAAATAAACATCTTTTATCAAGACAGTACCTTATGCTGCTTATATTTTTGTTCTAATGATCTTTAATAGAATATGTTACGTTGATTTATGTTTTAATATCTAGTTGTCCGTTAAATTTCTGATTATGCAAGCTAGTAACGTGACAGAAGTGATCGTTAAACTTTAGTTCTGCCGCTGGCGCTCTTCGTTCATCTGTTGCATCAACTGATCCAAGAACAATAGATGCAGGAATCACATTTGGAACCTCTTCACTAGGAAAGTACAAGATTACTGCAAAAAAATTCATGGCAATTCTCATCTGTTGTAAAATCAGAAACAAAGACAGCGGAGTGACACTCTTCAGTAGGCAGACTGCAGACCTGAATGGATATTACTGCATTGTTCTACGTTTCTTCTGGGTTCCCAAAGCTTGTTTTCGCACATGGATGGCCCAGTATGGATATTCGCAACATACTTCTTCATCTTTCTACATCCCTTGATTTCTACCTGTAAATAAACTGTTCTAAAAGCATTAGATAGTTAACATGGTAATTACTGTACAAGTAGCAATGCCTCAAAACAAACCTGCCACCGCATTGTAGTCGTATCCTGTTAACTAGAGCTTTTTGTTGCCATCCATGTCCATTAATTATAAATGGTGTGAATGTTAATGCCCTGATTTGACTGCCTCGGAATTTCAGTGGCAGGCATGGGCAGTGGAACTTTGTATGCAAATGATGTTCAATGTCGCAGCTTGTCAAGTATTTTAAACAGAACAAATGGAGCCTTTTCCTTGTAATAATAGCTCGGGATAAAACGGTTGGCATCCTCGGAGTGGAAGAGGCAGCCAAGGATTAAAAAAACCTACATAGAAGTTTGAGAAAGCCATAACCAAACTCAAAACCAAAAATAGCAGAAAACTGTAGAAGCAGCAAGAGATTGTGTCCAGATTAGGCTCGGATGGTTGTTGTTTTAAAATTTTCTTTATTTTCCTAGTTAATCCTGGATTCCTTTCTTAATTTGGTTTTATAATTTTATTTGATTTGGGTTTGTTTAATTAGAATAGTTTAATATTTAAATAGCTTTACATATGATTCTAATTATTTATAATAATAAATATTTAAATCAGAGTAAACTCTATAGAGTTTAACTTTAATTTTAATGTTCGAGAGAAAGTGAATGGAGTTCTTGAGCAAAACTATAAATAATATCTTTTAAGATATTTAAGAAACATTTTATTATTATTATTTATGTAAATCTAATAAGTGAAGTCTTGAACAATCTTTATTTTATACTTAAAACTTTTTTGTTAACTTGAGATATAATTAACAAATATATCTTATTTATTTTAAATGAGTATTTTGAGTCAGTGCTCAAATAGCACTTAACTTAAACTAACTTTAATTAAAATTTATAAAAGGTCTATACAAGTTATCTAACAGAGAATGAGGATAAATAAGCAACATGGGCTTGTGGTTAAATAAAATATGGACATGGAAGTTTCATTAGTAGGAACAAGCAGAGAGTTTATATGATATTTTAGAAGATTTACATCTTTCATAAAATAAATCAAATTGAAAGATTTGGAGCTTAGACATATTAGAATCACTAATTTAACTGCTCTTTCCTTTTATGATTTTTTTTTATATTCTCTTATCTTTTTTTTATAATATATTCATTTTATTTTGCTATAAACAATATTTCAACTTTTCAATGGTAATCTTCTAAATACATTTTTTTTATTAATACACTCAATTATTATATAAAAAAAAACATTTGATTATAGCATGAAAGCTCAAGGATTGAGATAATGTCTAGCAAAAATTTATGAACAAGACAGTCATATTTGTACCTCAAGTTCTCCAAAAACATATGAGTACATATGTTCTGTTTTCGTCTTCTTCTCCAAAAACGTCAACCTTGACATGCTTCATAGAAAAATCAAGAGATTCTAGGGATCTCACTTGCAGCACTGACATTGACGTAACACCTAAAATTCAAGGTGGTGGAGAAGGACAAGGGCACAAGGAAGTGAATAGGTTTTATGTGAGCATGGCATTTGGATTTGTGGTGAGTTTTTGGTCAGTATTTAGCTCCTTGATTATCAACAGGAGATGGACGCACATAAACTTCCAGTTTTTGGATCGCATGGGGTAGAAATCCAGGATGTTGTCCGCAAGTTCTGCTAGATGTGATCTGCTTCCTTGAAGTGTCTTGTTGTAGATTAGTTTATGCTTCTTCTTTTCCAAATATTAGCAGTTAATCAACTCTATTGTATGCTTGTCATAAGATCAGTCCTCATTTCAGTAACAGAATGCTAATTCATTTCATCAAAGGCATCATATCAGTGATCTCTCGATCGATGAGAAGCAGGAATAGTTCCGAGTATTTAGACACTAACGTAGTGCAAATATCTCAACGAGTATTGAACATGACAAAATAATGCATAATATTACATCAAACAAGAAGGTTTAACATAAAATTCATATAACGAAAATTAGAACAAGTAAGAAGAACAAACATAAAAAAAAACAAACAAATAAACAAACACCGGCAAAATGTAATTTGTCAAGAAAGGCTGATTGCTGAAAGAAGAAACAAGAACAGTGTCTAAAGAGCTCGGGACTTTATAATGTCGAAGCTCATCTCGCTAGGATCGGTTGCTTGCAACTCCACTTGAATGCCATCTAGTTCCCTCTTGAATCTGTCTCTGGAGCTTGCATAAACCATCTTACTTCTCACCCTTGACGTATCAGGTGACCTACAAAGAAAAAACAATCTAGTTATGCTGTGTCTAGCTAGCATTTTACATATCTTGTTCAAAATGGTGACCCAACAAGGACAGCCTATAGCCAGAATCACATGCATAGTTTGCTCTTGATTATTGGTTTTTGAGCTAGGCATTTTACGAAAGAAAATGTAAAGAAATTTGAGGAACTGTTAAATTACCATGCAATGAAGAAGATTTTACTTTTCTGGCAATTCTCATTGGTAATGAAATCATAGTCAAAGACAGCATAGCGACACTCATCAGCAGGGAGGGAAGCAGCGAATTCCTCGTAGGTTTCTTCAGGGCTCCCGAGTTTCTCTACCACCACTTGCTGAGATTCAATCTTGAAAATGATGAATCGATAGTTTCTCTTTGCCTTCAGTTCCAAAAACTTCAGCTTACATTCATCATCAACAGCCATTCCAGACGCTGCATTCGCCTAATTATTCCAAATGTGAAGAGAACAGAATAAAAATACACGAATCACAGAATTTCCTAGAAAATATATTAATAATCCTGGCCAAATAAATTTTCATTAGTTAGCTTTTTTTCCCCTTCCCTTTTCCTTCAAATCTTTCTCAATTCTCCGACGTGGTTACAAGATTCAAACTAGATGCAGTAACCATATTGATTTAGTGGCAGGTTTCCAAACATTCAACCATCAAAGATAAAAAATAGTAATCAGAGTAGTTCTCAAAGCCTAGAACTAACGAAACTGCATGATAGACATGGTGATTGAAATTATAGGGCATGAATCATTTAAGCAGCTAAATTCAATGAGTGAACAGAAACGACCTTAATGCTCAAATAAAAAACAAAGAAAAAAAAAGAAAAGGCCCCACGAAAAATTTGATGAAATAGCAATGCTTATTGAATATCCACGCATTTGATCCAACAGCACATCATGCTAGGTTCTGTATAAATTATGCAAATCAATGTAGAAGATTAATGGCAGATGCTTTCTTTTTCTTAGCCATCGTATCATAACTATCAGAATATATACCATAAAAAGGTTAGAGAGAAGGAGCATACCATGTTGCCTTCCAAAGAGAGCAAAAGCCTTGTGAGAACCCAGCTAGAAGAAGAGAAAGGAAAATGGAATGGAAAGATGGGAAAATAGAAGAGAAGGGGGTAGAGATCCTTAACTTGGGGTATACAATGAGAGCTTGGACAAATACAGGGAAGGAGAGAGATTTGAGGGGCAAAACATGGTTTGAGAATTGCCTAACATTTCAAGGCTCATCATGTCCACAACGAAGGTTTCGTGTATCAAAGACAGCAAAAATAGTAAACACCAACTGTTTAATGTTGCCACGTTGTGCCTGCCCTCTCACCCCCTTTATCAAGTATCGACCTTGCTGGCTTGTATTATTTTGGGAAAAAGGGTGCTCTATTACAAGGGTTGCATGTAATTATAATAATATCATGAAGGTATTGGTCAATGATCTTAAAGGGCTTTTATTTTTATTTTTATTTTTTACAGAAAATGGCTAGGTAGGCTTCTGTAAAGCTGTGGAAAATCGAACTGTGATTAAAGAACATGTGCAAATTGATCACAAAAATTCAACTAGTTAAGTATCAAAAATAATTCTGATAAAAGAGTAATTAAACAGATCATCCTCAAAGAAGAAGGAAAGGAGAATCTACAATTCAAGTGGCAAGAACAAAAACTTAATCAATTTATTAAGTACAAGCTATTGAGCACCGCAGAAAATGACACTGATTCAACACAAAAATGACTTGCCTCTTTGTAGGTAACACAGGACCATCAGAAAAAGGTAAAACTGGAAAAGATGTTACAGATAAAGCTTTGTCATATTCATCACAAGACTGTTTCTATCCTACAAAGTTCACTATTTTGGGACCTTGTTTCTTCTTTGATTTTACATGACCATCCTTCGAATCGGGAGGAACAACTTTTGAATCAGTTGACATGTCTTTTGGAATGCTATACATGTTTTCGGTCATAAAATCATCATCAAGCTCATCTCCACTTACAAACTTAGTCACTCGCCCAGTAGGCCTTACTTCCCTTCCAATGGCTGAAAGTCAGAGATAAGTAAAGGGTAAGTAAAATATTACACATCATATAAAAAAAAAATGAAGAAGAGAGAAAGAACAGATACGGTCTTTAAAGGATATAAATGTTGACAGGTATCATTAGCAAAAATCATATAATTACAGTACTGGTTCGCGACCCAAACACCATATCTTTTACAGTTCCCATATCAAGTCACGTTCCCATTCAGCTCATATTTCATTTTGTGACCCAAATAGTGAGTTAGCACATTATATCAGGATTATATATGGCACTTATCATGTTATATCAGCCTCGATCCTATTACCGTGAGACTACAAAATTCATGCTTCAACTGACAGAGCAAAGCATTCAAGGCAAAATACTGTTATCGACCATTTCAACAGCTCATCATGATTTTTCCAGCTCCAGTAGTCAGTATCAGATCATACATTCAAAATTGCTAACTTTCTTGATCAAGCACTACCAATTTCCTGTTTTCCTGTTTTCTTTCTGTCGTCTAATAATGTTTTAGAAAGAGAATGACATCCAGAGCCTTTGAATTATAGTCAAGAGTTGTAACTACATTTGCTTTGAACTATTTCATAAAGAACTGAACTGTAGAAGTACACAAACAACATCCAAATACTACAGAACTTAAAACAACATCAACAATTTGCAATATACATAAGAAGGGGGACAGGCTCAAGGCAGAAAAAAAAAGAAGCAATTTTCTTCTCTGCATAAAATCTTAAGTAACCAGCTCAAGATATGTATAAGCAGAAAATTAAAATAATAGCAGTTAAAAGCTTGCATGTTTATGCTTACCTCCTCTGCCAAAGGCAGCGTCACCTCTCTTGCCCTTATCGGGACAATCTCTAGCCAAATGTGTTACACCACCACATAGTTTACAGCAACCACCCTGTTAAAAGCAATATATTTCTAAGATGTCACAAATAATGGATGGGCGGGGTGCCTAGATGGCTTGAGATGGAAGTCAATTGAGCATCTATCTACAAGTATGTTGCCCCAACATCAAAGAAAAGAACATAGTTTGCACTATGACAATAGCAACCAAGAAAATAGTGAAGTTTCACATACTTTTGGGTATATGCCACGAGTATTTTTAGGACAGTCCTTGCTCAAATGTCCACGTTCATTACAGATAAAGCAATTGGCAAACTTCGTCCCCCCTGCATTATAAAAGAGAGAGATTACTTTTCAGAATAACAATAGCATTGTCAAAGTATCAAAAAGGTCCAGTTCTCTTAACAAAACCAGAGGTTACTGAGCCCACTACTGAATTCACTCCCACTTAAAAACTTCTACAAGGAAAGTTGAATTCCTTTTAATGAGTCATGCTTCATGTTTAATAGGATTGCAATTTGCATCTTTTTTACACCATGTATAATGCCATACATATGGACCTAAATCTCGAAGTCCTTATGTAGTCAATTTAACCTCTCCTCAAGAATACTCCTGGCGACCAGTTTCCAAGTCTTACCACTGGTAACTGAAAAGGTTTTTACATAAATAATCTATAACATAGCTGATTCCAAAATTCTAATTCAGTCATTTTCGTTTATCAAGAAAAAAAAATACTTGGACCGCCACTTTTCCATAGACGTTAAAATAATGATTTTGATTTACCAGTATTCAAGTTGCATTCACCAATAAACAATCAATCAAAAAAAATGAAGGAAATAAAGAGACTAATCACACAATATTTTATACCAAGAGATGTTTTATTTCCTTTGAAACTAATTGCATAAGAAAATCATATGAAAAGTCACCCTAGCTAGAGCTATCTAAACTCAATTGAAAGATGAATTACCATCTTCTCGAGGCTGAGGACATTGAGAAAGAGAGTGCCCTGTTTCCCCACAATTGTAACACAATTTCTGATCCATAGTCTCATCGTTCTTCTTAGGACAACGCTTCAGGCTATGCCCACGATGCCGACAAAGCAAACATATCTGCAGCCATAACCATTAACACACAAAAACACCACCATCAATTTCTTCATTTAACTAAACAATGTCTCACATCCAGCCATAAAATCAACGTTTCAATGAGCAAGAAAACTTCAATTATAAACATAGTATACACATAATATCCAATTCCATAACTACTTTTCTTTAAATTTCATAGCTGCAACACTATCAAGAGTACAAACTCATATCAAACTACAAAAAACAAACTTTTCTCTAACCAATTCAATACCTACCAAGCAACAAAGACTCAAAATTTATGAGAATCACCTATCAAACTAGGTTAAACAAAAATTGTTTTTCTCTAAAAATTCACAACGACTCAACTTTTCAGAGCATTATAAACCAAAAACAATAAAAGGAACAAACCTTATTCTTCTCCCATTCATCTTTTTGAGGGCAAAGTTTGGCAATATGGTCTTTAGCTTTGCAAATAAAACAACTATCACCAGGCTTCATACCAGGAACTCTAAGAGGTTGTTTTCTAAACCCTTTTTTATTTGCTTTATTTGGGTCTTTTGGGTCAGAATTTTTTCTCTTGAACAAGCTCTTCTTCTTCTTCTTCATCATCTTGTTGGGGTCGTTAGGTGGTGTTGGTTCTGGTTTTGGAAACAACTCTGGATGGTCTTCTTTGTATATCTTTCGTGCTAGTTTCTGCCTTTTGCTCACCATCTTGTCTTCAAAGTATAGAGCTAAAGAAGAACGACAGAGGTTGTTTTCAGAGGAGCTTGGACTCAGAGGAAGCTGTGTCTTTGTGTAGGGTTTTACAGTGGCAATGTATTCTCTCTCTTCTCTTTTTTTTTTTTTTGATGGAGACTGGAAGGAGGGATTTGCAACAGGCTTCTGTTTATTTTCTGTCCGGTTCTAAGTCCAGTTTCGTAATTATAATTGCTAGGCCCAGCTCAGCTCACCAAGATTGAATCAGAATTTTGCCCAGTCTTATACCTTTGTCAGGGAAAATGGCCCAGAATTAAGTTGGGACAAGGTAATAAAAATAAAGATGGCTTTAATAAATTTTATAAATAGTGTGGTTGAGATTTGTTTTTAAATTATTTTTTATTTAGAAATATATTAAAATAATATATTTTTATTTTTTAAAATTATTTTTGATATTATTGTTTTAAAATGATCTAAAAATATTACTTTGAAATAAAAAATAAAAAAATTAAAATTTTTTTAATATGCTTTTGAAACATAAAAATAACTTCTATCATGGTTCAATCTGACATGGTTAGAAGACACCAAAGTTTAGTCACATCCACGACCTAAAAGGTTAGAAAAACCCAGATTTCCTGTGAGCAACCATACTGCAACCAAATACTTCCCTTTATAGTTCCATATCGATCCATCTCCATACGTTATCGGCAAAAATAGTTACAAAAGGCCCTCCATGACCTAATTGGCGTCCATTCAGTAACATACGAGCCAATAACTCTAGCCAGTACTTGTTAGAAAAGACAAACAAAAACAGGAGGTAGGAAAAAAAAAACAAAGGCTAAATTGCTACTTTCAGGTATATGTTTCAATCACAGTGCGGCCAAATGACTGGACTGTGTGCCCATATTACGTCGGCATCCGAAGTTTTTCCTTTTCTTTTTCTTGATGTTCGCAATTACGTGTAGCTACTAGTGGGATCAAGAGTTGATGAGCTGTTAACTACACAGGATGGCGCCTGAGGAAATTAATCGTGTTACCTCTTTTCCCCGTATTTGTCACCGGTGACGCCGAAAGCAACTGCTTCAGCAATGTCAGGATTAGGTAGAAGCACTGCTTCCACTTCAATGTATGCTCTTTATTTTTGTAACAATATAGTGCGGTACTGTGGTTTGTCCAATTTTGCATATATAGATCTCTCTTTTAAAACTTCAATTTGTTTTAAATTTATTTTTTTATGCTGTAATCTCAAAAACTATCACGACAATTTACGTCACCAAATATACATGTAATATTCATCAAGAAAACAACTCGTTAATTAAGGTGTGCATCATGTATGCTCACATAATAGGTAGATTTGCGCGTTGAAGCTACAGATCAACTGTCAGCAACAAAATAATTAGGAGAGTTATTACTTTCCGAAAACGAAAATAACGTACGTGTTTATTCCCCACTACCTCATTCTCATTTGCAAAAGATGAATTGCTCCAATCTATCTGTCTACCTCATAACTTATTTTGGAGTAGAGCAAATAAATGACAGTATTTAGGCACCAAACTTGGGGACACTAGCAGTTGAAATTTGAGCGAGGAAGTGTTCTGATACAATCCTTCGTTGGATTTTCCCACTGGCTGTCTCTGGAAGGGAGTCTGTAAGGAAGACCTTCTTTGGGACCTTGAAAGCTGCGAGGTTCTTCTTGCAAAACCTCAGCACCTCCTCCTCGTCAATGTCTGTTCCATCTCTAGGAATTATGGCGCAATTTATCTATCGATGACACAAAACTAGGTGTTAGAAAACCTCCAACTTCTCTTGAAATTAAAAGTTAAAAGATCAAGAATTGTAGCTAGTATTTCATTGCCATCGCTCGTCAAATCACATGCCGAAATAAGATATAGAAGCCAACAGTTGGTTAAAGGGGTGATAATCATCCGTGTCATACTATGCATCTCCAAACGAATCGGCAGGAATAATTACAAAAGGTCTTCCATGACCTAATTTACATCCATATTATAGTCACAAATGACCGATAACTTTTGTCCGTGCTTGTCAGAAAAACAATAGAAAAATAAAAGTAAATGCTACTTCCTATGACTGGACCCTGTGCCTATATTACGTCGGCACCCATAGCAGCTTCTTCTTCTTTTCCCCCCTTTTTAATAATGTTAACAATTAATGTGGCTCCTAGTGGGATCAAGAATTAAGGAGGTGTTAACTAGACAGGATGGTTGATGCTTGATAATGGAGGAAATAAATTGCGTTACCTCTTCGCCATATTTGTCATCGGGAACTCCGAAAGCAACTGCTTGAGCAATGTCAGGATGAGATAGAAGCACTGCATCCACTTCAACTGGTGATATTTTCTCCCCTGAAAACAAGATCATTCACGAAAAAAACAAAAAAAGAGGAGCAAAGGTCAGCTACCTCGATTAGGATGTCGCATTCATATACAAAAGTGCTGGCAGTTTGTATTTATTGTGATGAACTAGTTAGGGTGACAAACGCCAAGCAACAATTCACAAGATGTAAGAATCATCATAGCTTCCTAGGTGGCCACGCAAATGTCTTCATCAAACCTTTTGTTGCCACTCAAAAAGAGGTCAAAATCAATAGAGTAATTTGAAGAGGGCAAAACCCAGAATGGAACACTTCACTCTCCCACCAATCTATAATTTTGTACCATGATACTTTGAATTAAATAATAATTAACATTACCTCCACGATTAATAAGCTCCTTAATCCTCCCCACAAGATGCAAATAACCATCCGAGTCGAAATAACCTAGATCACCCGTATGAAACCACCCGAACTGAAAGGCAACCTTATTAGCCTCCGGATTGTGTTTATAGCCCTTTGTCACATTTGGACCTCTAAGGCACACCTCGCCACTAACATTAGCATCTTGAATCACCCCATTCTCGTTCAATATAGCCATTTCTTGACCGACCGGTTTGCCAACCGACCCCGCCTTATGTGGCCCATCTTCCGGTAATGGATTCGAACACATCAAATGGGTCGCCTCCGTCATCGCGTAGGCCTCCAAGACCGGCGTATTGAATGCCTCCTCGAGTCTAGCTAATATAGCCGGGGCAAGCGAGGCGCTACAACTCCTAATGAACCGAAGCTTTGGGTAAACCGATTCTGGGTTGCTAAGATGCCGATCCAAAATTATTTGGTGTATAGTAGGGACAGCGGTATACCATGTGGCGTTGTATTTGTCCATGTCTTTCCAAAATGTTGAAGCCGAAAATCGGCCCGCAGATGGTAAAGCCACAGATGCTCCGGCCGCGAGCGAGCTCAATAACCCGGCTAACAACCCGTGAACATGGAACAACGGCAAGACTATCACCGTCGAGTCTGATTCGGTGAGTTTGTACACCGATTTAATGTTGTTAACCGAAGAAGCCAAATTGAGCTGAGTCAGTGGCACCCCTTTGGGCCGGCTTGTGGTGCCTGACGTGTGCAAAAACAGAGCCATATCAGATGGGTCGTTAATGAGCTGGCTGATCAAATTGGGGTCGTCTGACTCAGTTGGACTGGGGGAAAGATTGAGTTCAGAATCTGCTCCGCTGAGTGTGGCGGTGGCGTGAGGGATTTTAAGCTTGGAAGCTGCGGCTTGAGCAGAACTGTTTCCTTCCTGTGCGGTTAATAATAGCTTGGACTCCGAGTCTGATAAATAAAACTCAAACTCCTCCGTAGTGTAGGCTGCATTTAACGGCGCTGCCGTGGCGCGGGCCCGTATCACGGCCAAAAACATTATCACAAACTGTAATCACCAAAACAAAAACAGCTAGGAATTAAGGTTGCAAGACTAAATTTAACGTAAACAAAAACCTGTTTTAAAATCCAAATATTACTGAAAAAAGCTTTGATATTTTACGAGAAAAAACGAAACTAAAAACCTCAACAGTGTTGGGAAACGTGAGTGCAACAACATCTCCAGGTTTAATTCCAGAGGCAACAAGGCGAGAAGCGGCACGTTCGATGATTTCATGGAGACGAGCGTGAGTTAAATCTAATTTTCCAGAAACAGAGACGGCTCGACGGTTAGGGAATTCTCCGGCGACCCGTTTTAACAACCCGGTGAGTGTTAGAGTGGCCATTTTTTGTGAGAGGAGAAGAGATAAGGAGGAGAGAGGAGGAACGTTGCGATGAAGGAAATCTGAAACTGATCACGTAATATATATAGAGAGAGGGTCAGAGGGGGGAAGATAGAGTTGGCGAAATCTTCGGTGGAGGCTTCACTTGGTGGAGGTTGACACGTGGCGAGATGGGAAAATCTTGAGGTGAGAGGTGAGAGGTGCAGTGCAAATCACTGTGATATTTCATGGCCTGTATTTTGTGAATATTATATTAAATTAAATTAAATATATGTTAATGATGGGGGTGAAGTTTATTAAATTAAAGTTACAATTCAAAGGAAGCATTAATGTTTTTTGGATCGGTTTTTTCAAGGCACATTAAATCTTTGTTCAGATAGGAATCGGTTGTGATTGAGGGAATTGGATGGGGAAGGTTTTTTTAAGGATACGTCATTGGGAGAGCTAATTATTAAATTAAATCCCTATAACTCACCGTAAACTAATTACTAGTCTCTATGGCGTAGAGATTTACTAAATATGACTTAACTACCCTTCTCTGTCCTTGATTAAATAGATTGTTTTTTACACGGAGGCGTTATTTCCAGGTCAAAGTTCCCTGCCTTATCAATCTATAACTTTATTTATTTATTTATTTATATTTATAAGGATTTTAAAACAAAAGGAATAGAAACGAGAGCTGGAGAGAACTGGATCATTAAACGGATTAAAAAACATAAGAATTTTATAGATGGATTGAAACAGCAAGCAACAATTAGTTAATTACAGGATTTAGTTAGACTTGAGTCATAGACAGGAAGAGATGTCGGGGAGTGATTTGCCTGGAGAATATCAATATTTATCTGTACAGGTGGACGGTGAGAACACGCGTGGGTGAGCCCAGTGCCTGGGTTCTGGGTTCTTCTTCTTGATTCTTGGAAAGGCTGACGTTTGCTGCTTGGGGACAGCATGTATACGTGGGGGTTCTTTATTGGATACTGAGCATGGTTGTCCTGCATCCGGCCACGAAGTACAGTTTTCATCCAATGCTGGTGGTGATGGTGATATCCCCCTCCCTGCAAGGAAACAGGCAGCACTAGATGGAATGGAATCACAAATTCGGTCATGTTTGATTAAATTCGAAAATTCGTTCTTAAATTTCGGCTAAAAAACCGCTATAGTTTATAATTTTTTTAAAATTAGTGTTTTTTTCATACCGTGATTATAATACAAAAGATATTTTAAATAGATAACACGAAGGAGTACTTGTTATTGAGTACTCTTTGACTTGAATAGATGGTGGTGATGAATTCTCTTTTTTTAGTTCATGAAATTTTTGCTTCTTTGCACATTGGTCATTGAACTTATTTTTTTCTTTTTAATTTCAACCTATCAAATCATGTTCCCATGCTCTTATGTGCTGGTATTTATTTCTATTTCTATTCATCGATGCGTCACGTGGTAATTTAATGCTAACTTAATTTCATATAGTATTAAATGCTAAATTAAAGTTCTATTTCACAAAATATAATTTAAATTTGTTGTTAGAAATAAAATTGAAAAAGCAATGATCAATTTTGACATTTGAAAAAAGCATAGCTGTTTTTAAAACCACAAGAAAAATCATTTTCATCCTTGAAGTTTCAAGTTATAAATGTTTGGTACTTGATGTTTTAGATTTTTATGTTTTAACTTTGTTTCTATTATGTTTAGTTTTTATATACCAGAATATCATGGATAAAATCACTGAAAAATAACAAGAAAAGAGAATATGGTTGGTTGGTTATATTTTAGCCACAAAAATAATTGATCTTTGTGTCAATGAGTTCAACCTGGATAGGAAAACTCATGGAGGTGCTTTCAACCATGAACGTGCCGGAAAAAAGTAGTTTTGGACTTGTTAATTTGATTTTTTATTCAGTTTGATTTTAAATTGTTAAGCTAGTTAGATAATGTTTTAAGATTTAAGATGTGTTTGATAAGGTTTGTATAATATTTTTGATGTGATTTTAGAAATTATTAAAAAAAAATTCAAACACTGAAATCTTGAATATTTTTTAATTACTGAGGTGAGCAAACAATGTAAAAACAAATGACGTGTCCTTGGTTAAAATAAAAATAATACAGCAAACAAAGCGACATTGCTCCATGTTTTTTTTAAAGAAAAAGGCTAGGCGTGTGCTGGCCCATTTGCACCTAGGCTTTTCCTTATATGCCAAGCCTAACACCTAATTTTAACGAAAAGCATCGCGTGAAGGAGTACAAAAACAAGTTCTCCTCCTCCTTCCCATAGTCTTTTTTTATTCATTTATTATTTAACGAGGAAGACTGGAAGAGGAAGAGGAAGAGGAAGAGGAATGTTTGTTTATGGACTCAATGACTACACGAAGGGGCAGATGACCCTTGAACATATACTGCCATCTATATCTTATTATCTTACAGTTTACACAAAACAAACTGACATTATCACTCAGAAAACAGGAAACATGTATCATAACTTGTGCATTAATTAATCTCTGACAGTGCGTATTGAATGCTGAGAAGAATCTTCATGTATCTACTGTTCTGTTCTGTTCTTCAACAGTGTACGGACTTTTGTTCTTATGACTATTAAATTGATCCCAGGAAGGACAATCTTAGGATTAAAAGAACCGGTCCATGCAAGGCTGGCTCTCTTCTAGCTGAGGCAAGAGGAGGCCGAAAAACAGAAACTTATTCGATCAAGGAACTAAAGATGGGCTATACTCATAAAACAATGGGAAAGGTTGCTGGGCTATACTCTCAAGCTGGACTTGAGAAGTTGGGCTATACGTTTCTCTCAGCGGTCAAACATGTGTTTCTCCCCAACTTATGGATTCATTCTAATTTGGTTCCTAACGTGGTGGTTTAAAACTAAATTAATAAAAATCAAATGGGAGGTCGAAAATTCCTTCTTAACACGAGCCAAAACTTCCCAGTATGATAAAGGGACATTGAAAAATCGATATCATGATCACATGCATGACATGTGCAGCAGTATGACTTGAAGGCCATGGCCGCATCCTTCACGGTTTAAAGAGCCATGACTTCTTGATAACAACCATGACCATCGCTGCTCAGAGGCCATGGCCGCATCATTTTATTAAGCGCCCCTTCAATATATGCAGTGACTTGGCAACATGCAAGATTCAGCTGACATAGGCTGTTAATGGCATTGTTTTTCGTGGGTAGAAATTATCCAAAAAAATTAATCCCCCTTTGTCCAGGTGCTATTGATGTTCCAAGCTGATCTCCAGCTAGTGCATAATTCAAATCTCATTTTTTTTTTAACTTCTTTTAAAAATACTAATATTGCCTCAACATTTTTTCTAATTTTTTTTTAATTAGAAATTTTTTTACGAATATCTACTCTAACCTTTACAATGTAGGTTCTTAAGGGAATCAGAACAATAATCCCGTTGAAAAGCCCAATTATGCCGTTACCCTTTCATACATAACAAGAGCTTCTCTTCCAAAATTCAAGAAAACAATAACAAAACACACGGGCCCACTCTTTTTTTTATATATATATACTTAAAACCAATGGCATTGTGTGTTTTCTCACTGTATTTGTAGAAGTAGCGGTGGGTTTAATTATTACTGTGTTATTGTTCAAGCCTTGAATATGATGAGGATATCGGGGGGGGGGGGGGGGGAAATTGTCGTGAATATATCGATTTAAGTGCGAGGGACTTAATCTCGATAAACGAAACTGAGTTGATTTCAGGATAATTTCACTACTAAAAAAAGTCAAATGTTATATACTCTTGCTCTGTATATGTAATTCTCTCTTCTACCAGCTGGTTTTCCTGGTGAGGCAAACGAAGGGGAAAGCAGAAACTTATTCGATCAAGGCCATAAAATAAACAAAGTTGGGCTGTATTTATAAAACAATCGAAAAGAAAAGGCTGCCAATGACTTACAACTGAATGGATTGCTCATAGGCAAAGACATGACACTAGCTTGGAGGATGAACCAAGAACATAAAGTAAGCAAGACAAACATTTCTCACAAAATCTACCTTTAATTAAGACATTTGGTAACACCTTATTGATTCAAATGACCAACACAGCACATGCTAGTATGCACACATCATGCTAATTAATGGTGGACTACTCAAGGCCGGCCGGCTGTTGAAATCTTGGTTGGTGCCACTACTCCCTTATTGTCACTTGCTAATATCTGCATGTATACTTTTGTTTCCTTTGCTTTCGATCCCTTGCATAAGGGTTAATTAATAAGGTGGCATTGCTGGGGAAACATCTGTGTATGTTACTGGTTCAACTGGTGCTGGGGCATATGCGTATTTCACTGCCTTCACTGGTCCTGGTGCAACAAAACCAGCACTTTTGATATCGGCCATCAATCCTCTTCTGACATTTCCCTCTTGTGCCTCACATAATCCGGGGAGGAACACACCTGCGGAAACAAAGAAATGAAAATCATTGTAAGTGGCCTGCGATAATTTACCTGAGTTCCATTGCCAGTTATTATTGAATGATGGGCATGTTTATTGATTAAATTACCTTCAGCAGCAGCAAGGTTGAAGTAAAGATCGACAACGTTAGGGCAGCTATCGTAGCACTGAGGAGAGCAAAGTTGTTGTGCGAAGCGAGACTCAAGGAGAGAATCCGATGAGATTCCAAGTGACTTTCTGTCAAGTCCACATGCTTTGATGCATTGGTCTGTTTCAATCCAGTTCCTTAATCTATCAGCATCAATTTCAGATGTGCGGCAAGTGTATGCTTCTTCTCCGGTCCTTTTTACACGTTTTTCGAGCACGCAACGCTTGCCGGACGATGAGATTGCGTAGGCACATGTGTCTTGGTCTAGATGTTCACAAGTTATTTCTCCTGAAACAATAATACCATTAGGATCTTGTTAAGGAAAATTCAAGAACTTTCAAGAAGGGCTGCTAGCTAGCTTCTTGGCACTGGCAAAGAAATAAAGAAATTGAGAGAAGTCTCTACTTACCTAGAGTACCTTGCACACAGATGGTAAGGGCAAGAGCCAGGACTGACAGGATACTGAAGCTAGAAGTCATGATTAAGCACAATTCTGATTAGAATTAACAGATACTTGGTGCCCAAGATTTGTTAAGCTTCAAAAGGTTGGTAACAGCCTTTGTACTTTTCCTAGGAGCTAGGAGCTTGTTGTGAGGAATGAAGGGCAGGGTGTGGGGGGCATTTATACGCGTTTAAGGGCACTGTAGAATATTGGAAAACAGTGACGGGAATGTTATTGTGACTGTATTGTCAACGTTAAAACATGTGTTCATGAAGGTCTTTGGTTATTGGTACAAAAACGGGTCATAGTGCCCCTAATCAAGGTCGCCAATTCCTGTGTTTCGAAAGGAATTGTATTTACCAGTCAAAAGACGTCCGAAATCAACGTGGCGGGTGGGTGACTTTTACCATGCCCGTGGCCCATGGCTGTGGAAATAGTGAAGGTCTTCATTTGGCTCTACCACAGGAAGCTGCCGGTTTGAAGGCCACTGATCATGCCGCTAACGGTCAAGCTTGCTGTTCGGAGCCTTTAATTAATGAGTTGTGCAAATCAAGGCTTAATTAGGGGCTGGCTAGGGCTGCTCTGGTTGCTTGCAAATGTTCTTGGACTGGTATGCTAACCATTTGACGGGTTAATTAATTAATTAATGCTTCTTCATAGCTGAAAGAGAAATGTTTTGGACAATGTCCATGACCAAATACCAAAGCAATTGTCCAAAATGTTCTTCATGAAGGGTGGAGCAACAATATTCTTTCCTCAGAGAACAATGTCATTGCCGCAGCCAGAAAAAAAAAATCTTCTCGCAGTCTAATTAGCTACGCTTGTTTATATATATAAACAAGCTTGATATTGCACTATTTCCTCAATAAAATTTGGGGCCAATGCTCGTCCAAGAATCATTGCATACGCACACACAAGTGTCTTCACGACTTGGAAACGTGTGAAAGTGCATGGCAAATGTCATAGCTATAATCATGGCAATAGTTTGAAACTTTCTTGACAACCCATAGATAATGCACCTTCGTGGCTGATGAATTATCATGCTGCTCGGTCACGCATAGTGATTGATTTTTTCCCCATTCGAATTTCAAAGACCAGAGTAAGTGTTTCTCATTTTCTCCCCTATTTCGAAGGGCTGGAATTAATGGAGGTCGTCCTTGCGAATGATTTGACTATAGAATCCATTTCAAATAATTACTTTTCTCTCCATGATCTCACACTTGAGAATTGTAGGAGCAAACTCTTGTAGGGTAAAGAGAGGAAAACTGAAATAAGAAATCTGGCAGAGGTAAATCTCATGTTCAATGGATATTGCTGCAGTTTGTAACATCTCTTGTAATGAAAGTAGCCTCTTCATGCAGGTCGGTGTTAGAAGCTGGAAGAACAATTGAGTTGCCGTCTCCATTGATCATGGGCCAAATCAACTCCAATTTTTGCGGAAAATAACTCAATTTCTATTTTATTGTGAATTAATTTGATGGAAGCTGAGACAGTTAAGCTTAGTTATGAAAGTGAGGGTTTCGATTACTTTTTCGATTACATACGAATAGTCAAAACCTAAGATATCTCTGTGAATGAATTTAATTGGACATAGATATGCCATTTTCTTAAAAAAAAAAAAAAAAGACTTGTCTTATTCTGCTCCGTGACTCGCGGAGCAAAATGGGAAACGAGGATTTGTTAAGGTGGCCATGGTAGGAGTTAGTTATTGGTCGAGTTCCGACCAACCATCTTCTGTTTCAACTTTAAACTCTCAAGTTAGGCAATGATTACGGAGATAATCCTTCGTTTTATTTAATTCAATAACCCTATTTTCTTATGCCTAACTTTTTTGAGATGACGTGGTTAAATTCAACTCGTTGATCTACTAGCTAGCTTTCGACCGAAGTGACTGCAGCGAGTTAGTTTACTTTCTTGATTATATATATTAAAAAACATTAAACCCAAGAATGATTAGTCGTTAGTGCTTGATTTATGCTGTTGATTCCATTAAATATTTACCTTTAATGAGTTGAGATCATTGAAAGAGATGCAAAAGGAAGAGTTGAAAGAGGCGCAAACCTTTTTTCTTTTCTTTTAGTTTACAACAAGGTTTAATGGCTTTTCGACTAATTGACATGTGTTTTGCCCCTAGTTTAATACATGGTCGTATGCTGGCTAAGATTTTCAAACCATAGATAGATATTTGTAAGATGTAGTATGGGAATTAAAGAGTGCTCCTAACGAAGTCTTTGGGTTTTGTTTTTGTTTTTGTTTTTTATTGAAGATTTTAACGGTACTGTAACTGGTCATTATATCTGAACAGGTGAGCCCATGTAAGAAGCCTCCAAGCAAGAGGGCAATAAATAGAAAACAAGGTTTGAGTTGAGGATTTGTTATCGCTGGATCGAGTTCTTGTTGGAACTTGGAAACATGGTTAGAGCTTTAATACACAGCTCATATTACAATTTCGGGCCAGATGGGCTACTGCTGTAAGAAGGGCATTGCTACGTTTCTGGCTCCACCCTCTCTCTCTCTCTCTTTTTTTTGTTCCCTTGTTCCTACCATTTTAATTTTTCTGTTCAGCCTATATATCTGAACATATTTTTTAGAAAGCGTTTTATTATTATTATTATTATTATTATTTTGATAGAAAAGATGAAGATAAAGAGTAAATGTTATCTTATACTATTGTAATCAAGATTATTTTAGAAATATAATTATTTTATATTCCCCCTATTTTTATTTCTATAATCAAACAAATTTACGTTTTTTTTTAATATATATTTATATTTATCATGAAATAATAACTAAATACATATAATTTTGACGTTTAACTTTGAAAAATCTAGCTCGCACGTAGAACATATCTCATTAACAATACAAGTGTCATCATATTTTCATTTTATTTATTTCCTTATAAGCACTCCGTGTCAATATATGCATATTATAATCTCTCTTATAACAAAATAAATTAAAACTAGTCCAACAATTTTGGTTGGAGTGATATCATTTGTTATTAGTTCAAAGAACCTACAGTACTGAAGGAAGAGAACATGAATCAGTCGAAAGGAATTTTTTCGTATTCTTCATATTGTTTTCATGATTCGAATAATAATAATAATAATAATAATAATAATAAGCACAATATATAATCGTTCCTAATTTAATCTATAAATGATCATCACATTTAAACAAGATCCTAGCTTGGATCGATCCACCTAGTGGGATCAAGTCATTTAGCATTTTAGTTTGCCATTTGGGATCTTGGGGCGGCCTTCGTTGTTCAAAATCTGAAGCTAATTAAAGGATTTCAAAGGAGGCGAAACTAGTTGTGAGGGGATCCCGGACAGAAGAAATATTCCAAATATCTATCTATCTATCTATCTCAGTGGACACACACACATATAGGTTCTGTGAAATTGTTAACAAGAGTCCAAAATCACAGGAAGAGTCATATTTCTGTGAAAAAAAAATACAAACTTAACATGGAGCACTTGACATACATTTATTTCCCTTGAGGAATAAAGCAAAGCAAGTAGGTTCAATATTGATAGCTAGCCGATCACGAGGACCATCTGTTGTTTCAATTTTTCTCAGATTAACACAAGATGGGAAGCAAACTGATCCTTTCATTCATAAGTCTGTATATCGAGGAATGGCATTGAATATCGTCGGCATAACCTCTTATTATATTCCACATAGAAACTATGCAAAGATGTCCATGAGCACGTAATATCATAAAGAAATTAACTATATCTTCATCATCAACAGTTAAGGAACAGACATTTATACCAAGTATATATATATTATGTAAAAAATATGAAAACAATGACGGTTTATTTCCCTGGTACGGATTGTAATAAGCTAAATTCTATAGTGACAGATTCCTTCCGAGTCATTCAATGAGCACTGCGTTAGCTAGTTGCCACTTTCAATGCTAGCTAGCTCGTACGAGTATCAATAAAGACAGAAGCAGCAACAAATCAAATGCACTATCTTAGGCCCATTGGAAAGGAGAATCCGACATGGGAGGCAGTTGTTTGTCTACGAGGACATTCATGTTGGTTCTTGTCTCTCATGGGGTGGAAGAAAATCTCACTACAAGCTAGATTTTCCTTGCAGCAGATGAGTACAAAATGTTTGAACCAAAACCAAAGCTGAGATTTAATCCAGTTTAATATATTTTTAGGAACTTATAACTGAATTAATGATGAGCCCTGAACTATTAGACTTTTAATGAAATATGTATAATCCAATTGAGGAAAGAGCGAAAAGAGGAGAATTATTCAAGTGTTATATAACTCTCTCTTAATTAATTACTGTAATATTCTAATAGCTCGATGTGGTTTACACCATATATGGTTAAACAAAAAGGATCATAACTCATAACCCCATCTTTTATTTGATCAGGGGATGCAACCTGACCTAATTAACAAGTGATAATAGCTATATATATATATAATCATGAAACTTGAAGTACAGCAGCCAAGAAATCATAGACAAATTACCAGTCAACAAACAAGACACAGATCATAGAGAGAGGGGGGGGGGATCTCTATTCTACTATTTCCTTCAAAGGGTCAAGCTATTACTACTGCCCTTTAAGAGATCACCTACTCACTGTTGAACAGTTAGCTGAGTTAATTTTGCTACTATATATATTGATAAAGACTTAACACTGAATTCAAACATTAAAAGAAATCAAAACCACTAAACTGTAAAAACATATATAGAAGGGAAAACATGTCCATACAAAGCTTGTGTTGGCTTACCTTGAAAACATGGTGAAATTTAGAGCTGAATGCTGGAAAATTCCTAAGGGATCGCATGATCCAACGAAAAGACTAAACATTAATATGATTTAGACATCGAGAGTCATTAGATCAATGCGATCCCTTTGGAACACTCCAGCTGCACTAAGAAGGATATTGATTTCGAAACGGTTGAAGAGCTCAGGATTTTGTTGTCGATTCTAAATGATAAAAGAGCTCTTCGTTGCAGCTAGCGCATGGAAACACAAAAACCAGGATAGGGTTAGTTCTTGCTTTATAGAAGAGATCGAGGAGACATATTGGACTTTTCTGGTAGCTCACACAATTGGTGTGGTGAGGGATTAGGTCTCGTGAAATTAATATGACTCTTCCAATGCGAAGAAAAATACTAAAATAGCCCTGTACAATTGAACTGGATTTCTCATTAATTTTAACCTCGCTAGAAAAGGTGAAATATGTACATATATAAATTAGGGTTATAAGTGTACGCATGTATCCTTCCAGTTCTCCTAGCTACTATTTCTAAACGGGCACTAAACCAAAACACTGATAGCTAGACTACTTTCAAATATTCTAATTTTTTTTAAAAAAAAAAACTTAAAAAACTCCTTTTCTGTCATGTTCTTAATTAATTCGGTCATCTGATCATCGATCTCCTCTAATAATTGAGGCATGCAGTGCTGATCAGATCATGTGTTGAACACACACACACACACAAACCTGTTCAACTTAAATATCAAGATGATATATCGAAAGGGCATACAGGTAATAAAGAGGGTAGACAAGATAATGAGAATCTTACATGGTTTCAAGGCAAGCAAGAGTTGCAATCGAACAGCTAATGCTGTTAGGAAGAAACTAAACACTCAGACCGTTCAAGAAAAGGACACTTTTTCTTTTTTTTCCAATCTTTATCTATACATGTCTCGTCCATGAATATATGCAAATAAAGAAATTAAATAATATCCATGGCCACACGAGTGCTGGCCGGTGCTGCTGCTGGATTGCTTCCAATTAACTTGTTGCTGCTTGATTGTTATATGATAGATACCTGGGGCATATTTGTAGGCTAACGTGATAGATAGATGCTTCTCTCCACAGATTTTATTAGAAAATAAGGTATATATATATAATAACTAATAAATCTTTATTTTAGTGATGATAATTAAGTCTCTTGTTAAAACCCTCGTACCAAATTCCATGCCCTATATCATGACCTTGTTGTGAAGCACTTCCAACTATACATGTCCCGTCGATTTGCTACTCATAGGGTCTTATGTTCTCTTCTTTTGCAGGCAAAATGGCAAAAGCCCCAAATCATTTTATCACTTTCTTCCTCAACTTTACTAGGTTGTCCACTTTAATTACCCTTTTACTTCTCTCTTTCATGTTTTTTATGCCTTCATTCATGTTAAAAAGCCGGGGAAAAAAATCTTGCTTGAGAGAAAAGAGAATCTTCTACATGACTCAATGTTTGGACCACAAGTAAAGAGCAATTTGCATTTTGTTTTATATGTATTTACAAACCATAGGGTATTAATTTGCGAGCACATAATTAGGTTTACCACGACTAATCTTCCATGCTAGCTTAATTAAGACTAATTACCATGCCAGGAAACCTCTAAGTAGTGTTACTGGCCTGATTTGAATCCCATGAACCCTAACCGGGTATCGGCCTTGAACCAGCAGGGTCCATTGACCATACCCTCTACTTGCCACTAAATTAACCACAGTACCCTTCAATGAGTAGTTTATTGCATGTAAGTACAAGGTTACAAGTAGCTTTCATCGACTCCGTTTAGTTAAACTTCATATATTATGAAATTATACAATTAGAGTTGGGCTTATACGATGATGAAAACTCCCATCGGAAATGGAAAAAGAATCCCTTTAATTTTCATTCGATATGTACGTATCAGCATCCTACACACAAGCTAGCCACAATATTCATTTTCAACAAATAGATGCAAGCAAACTTCAGTTGCAATAATTAGTTGGGAAATACTGTCTTAGTATCATATATAATGACGTCCATCACATGTTTCCTTTGAAATGAAGGTTGTCTTTAGGGTCTAGTTAGCTCTTATAATTAAGACCCATGCACCATTTACAGGTAATCGCAGTAATATTCCATTATTGAAATCTAATAAGCTAGCAAAGCAAATCCAGTCTTGTTATGCATCAACATATTAATATTAACACGCTCACACTTCAAACATTTGATGCCCTCAATGCAATCCTTCACTGATTTTATTGATCAGTTTTTGAAGAATATGAATCTGTACATACAAATCTATTTTATTAAGTTTATGATAGTACATACCGTGTTTCTTTTTTTAAAATAATTATGGATGGTTAAGTCATGAAATGACTTCACAAAGACATTGGGTTTTTTTCATAAGTCGTGATTCTCGGCTAAGATATGTGGGTTTGATTTTAACTTTGTATTTGAGATTAATTAAGATATTAAAATAAATAAGTCTTTTATGGAACGCGAAACTTTCTAATACTTAAATTGATAGGTATATAAAAGAAATAATGTATGATAAAAATAAATATATAAAAGTATTAAGTTGAAAAAAATTATGAACTTTTATCTTTACTTAGTGATATAAGATATTTATAAATTTTAATCATGTTATCTCATCTTAAGACATGGAGAGTTGTATAATAATTAAATTATAAAAATATTGACTCATTATTAATTTTAGTATCCAGTCTTTTATTGAAAAAAAGGTTGGTGATTGAAAATACTAGAAAAGGGTATCTAATCTGCATAAAACTTAATTAATGTAATTTGCAATGTTACTTTTAGTTAGAAGATGTGATATCAGTCCTATTTTGCTTCTTGTATGTAACTCAAAAAATATTTATGCGTGGGTATCGGACATCGACGAGAGAGAGAAAAGCATGCGAGGGAAAGAAAAAAAGGCACGGATGGGGTATACTGGTCTGGGCCACGACCCGAACTTCATCGTGTTACTGTCTGGGGCCTCTGGGCCACTGCTCAAACAACAACAAGGCGACACGTGTTTTGCCATTTTTTTCGCTGGTAAAAATTGTGCACCATCTGATCAGACCTTACTTGTGAAATTACAAGAGAGTGGTCATTGTGTATTAACGATAAGATAATTATGCTATGAAATTTAATAATTTTAATTTGGAAAATTTAACATTATATTCATATATACCACACTATTTTTTAATAAAATAACGCTTCTAAAAAAAATAATAATCAACTAATCTCAATTTTCAATATGTTTTATTCTTTTTAATATACCTTATCTCAAATTTTTATATTAAAATTAATGATTATGTCATCATGTGCATTGTAAATGTTACTTTTAATATATATTACTGACAATGTTCTCCCCAATCAATAAAAAAATGGAAATAATATTTATTGGTGTTGAGAATAATATATTATTATAACGTAAAAAACCAAGAATTTCTGTCATTTTTTTATATAAAAAAAGCTAATAAAATTCTCATATTTCTTGTGTTGTGCTTTTATATTTCACTCATCATATACTTAAAAAAAAATATGATTGAAGCGGGTTTTTTGTTTTTTTTTATTTTTATTGAAAAAATTCATAAAAAAATTCAATATTTTTCCCATATTATGATTAATTTACCATTATAATAAATACCTTCTATACATATAATTTTAGAGTAAATATTCAAATTAGGCATGTTTAATTTTTCAACAAAAAATAAATAAAAAATAAAAAGGGCCCAACCGGTGACCTCTTGATCTGCGCTATGGCTCAATTATTCGTACCCAAAAATCCTACTAAACCCTCCTCTATCTCCACGGCCAGAAGCCGAAGAAGCGAACCGAAACGACAACAATGGTGTCTCAATACGGCATCAAGTACGCCGTTCACATCATCACCAATCACTTCGGTCCTCTCGTCGCCGTAAGCAAAAACTCTCTCACTCGCACTCTCTATCTTGCAATCTCTCTGAATCGATTTATAATATAAAATTGCGTTTGTTTTTTTGCAAACTCAAACAGAAAGTATGCGACTGCCTTCTCAAGAAAGGACCGTTACCGCTCCGTGAAATAGTCCGTTACACTGAGCTATCTGAGACTCTCGTCAGAAACTGCTTGCTCGTCTTGATCCAGCATAACTGCCTTCAACCTTTCCTCCTTGAAGAAGAAGGTAATTAATTACCAAAACGGTGCCGTTTCTGTTAACATCGATTGTAATTTATTTATTTTTTAAAATAATTAGGTGGATTTGGAGAAGTAAATAAAGTGAGTTCGCTGTACATGGTGCTATTCGATAATGTATTGCATCGCGTTAGGTTTTCCAAGTTTATGGCTATTGTTTCGCAGGAATTCGATAAGCTGGTTAGTTTTTTTTTAAGTTTTGATTTGTGATTTTTTTGGAGGTTAGGTTAAATTATGGATTTGTTTAGTGTGTAGATTTGATTGAAACATTGCTTCAGCACGGGAGGCTTTCGTCAGAGCAAATTTTTGATGGATTTAGGGACAGTACAGAAGGCAAGTCTCGAATAACTTAGCTAACTGCGGTTCTTAATGGTTTTCAGAGTTGAATTTTGGTTCTAGTGTTTTTAATGCTTGGTTTTTGTTTGAAACTTTAGGGAGTAGTAGTGGAGGTATGGAGGCTTTACAAGAAAATATGCATAAGCTTGTGATGGCACGATATGTTGAAAGGTGTCCTATCTCAGAACCATTTCTTGCATTACCGAGTGAAGAAGAAGCTGCTCCTGTGAGGAGGCGAGGTGCTAAATCAGCGAAGGTTATAGCTTTTTTTTTAGTGTGAAATTTATAGGTGGCTTCTTATTTGTTACATAGAGTTGGCAATTGCAGCCTGCTATTTATGTACGTCTAAGAACATGGCCAGCAAAGAGACCGCCCTATGAGCTGTGGAGTGGAAAGCTTTACATACTTTCACGTGGGAAAATCAAAACAGATGAAAAACTAATAGAGGGAAATTCTGGATTTTCTTTGACTTGCGCTGAATTATAAGTTATGCCATTGCTGTATTTATCTCTTCACGATAAATAATGAGAAGGACAAGAACTATGCAATTATTGATTTAACAATCAGTCACCTTAGAGGTTTCAATGAATGCCACTTTTGGATAATGAATGACTAGAGAACTTGATGTTTGATTATTCTGACTTATCCTTCTTGAATAGACTTGTACAATGCAAAATTTGAATTCTGCTTTTTAAACCTGATTCCTATACATTAACAAATTTCCATGATACTTACAGGCATTTTTAGAGCTAGAAACCCTAGAACAACGTGTTCTTGTAGCAGCAGTGCCTCCAGAAGGAATGAGATTTTCATTTGAATTAAATCCTGAGATAGGTGCCGACAGAGATAAAGTTGAGAATAACTCCTTTAGCAATATTGGAGATAAGGTTAGTATATGAATTGTTATGTTGAGTTAAGAGGTTTATTAATGTGCTAATCTTTTATTGTTGCATGCATAGCGCAAGCTTGATGCTTTGGAGTCCGATATTGATGGCGGGGTTCCGGACAAACAAGTAGCTCTTTGGCGTGTCAATTTTGAGGAATTTATTCGCCGGCTTAGGCATAAGGTTTGCTTTGACTTACAATCTTCATCTTAACTGTGCCAATACATGTATACAAATATGTTTCTCTTAGATTAACATTGAAAAAAAATTACCAAATTGTCTTCATGCTTGCTCTGTGCTTGTGTATTCTGATCAAGAGAAAACTTATGGTCCCAAAGTGTAAAATTGAAAGAAAAAAAACTTAGATCTCTTTCTTACTGAATTAACTCTCCCACAACATTCCTTGAGGAAGGTTGGTGGAATGAGATATAAACACAAGATGTTCAAACAGTCAGACAAAATCTGTCACGTCATGCATGCATGGCTATTTTCCATTTCTTTTCTGAGGGGCAGGTTGACTTGGTGGTGCCACATGTTCACTATTTGAAATTTAGGATGTTTCTTGCACAGAAAGAGAAAATCCAAGGTGCTCAATTAAAAACTGTTAAAATGTTGTTTGTTTTACTTTATCCTCTATGATGTCCTTTTCATTCCATATCTGTATTGACGTTTATGACACTGGCTTCTGTTTGATACCAATTACAATCATCATGCAAATGAAAGCTATAAAGTTCATTCCTCTGATTTTCTTATATGCTCCCTGCATATTTTGGTTCAAATGATGCTACTGTTCTATTTTTCTTCTAGATTTGTATTGAGACTGTGAGAACACGGCTGGATGATGAAGCTGCCACTGTCTTCACTGCAATGCTGGATGCATCAAGGAGTGAAGAAAAGAAAATAAAAACAGCAAGCTCAGGTGATGAGATTCTAAGATGATTGTGTAAATTGCTTTTAACTCATTGCATCATCAGATATTTTTCAATATGTATGATCCCAAAAAATAAGAAGAAGATTTAACACAGCATCCGTGGAGGAATTGATGACTGCCACCCCCCCACCTCTCTGTCTACATATATGTTTGTGTGTGTTGATGAATGGAAAATTACAAACCGATGGTTTGGCTTTCTAAGTGTGTTAAGTGGTAGAGAGGAAACATTATTTGTGCTGCCTAAATGATGTGGGCAGAGGCTGAGGTCCATCGACTGCAGCTCAGTGTTTTTCATGTAGCACAAGCATCTTGACAGAGCCAGCCAAAATAGAATATTAGATCCTTGTAGCGTAACTTTCTGTCCCAGGAAAAAAAAAGAATATAAAGAAGGTGGCAGGGAAAGAAATCATCCAACTAGTGGGGTAGCTTTCTGACTGGATTTTCAATGGGTTATATAAGTGAAGGCACTCAAGTCATGAATGAAATTAAAATTGTAATTTCTTCATTTTTATCCTACATCATATCCTTCATATGCCCTTTGCTTTCTTTATTGTGATGAGAAACATTTCAACTAATGAAAATAGACACAATGCAGTGAATGGATTGTCAGGAAAAAAGACACAGGAAATTAATCTCTTTCCTCTAACCATTTTTCATGCAACTCTCTTACCCATTTGCTTTTATGATGTATTGTGTCTTGCAGTTCCTTTATCAGAAAATTCCATTTATGCAGAGGTGATTAAGAGCGAAAAGGGCCGTAATATGACCTTAGATTATGTTATATCTGTCCTTGTCGGGTTGAGTTCTTCTCCACCATTTGTAAGGGTGGTTGACAATTCATACAGTATAGGTATAATTTATCTCCTTTTCAACTCCGTTTCATTTCATTTTGAAACATAAAACTAGTTCCTTTTTGGATGAATTTCTATCCTTCATTTTGCTTTTTAGTGACTTATTTGTACTTGTACAGATTTCAAACATACCATCGAAGTAGCTCAAACTGACGAGGTCTGTTCACCTGTGACCCTTTTGAAATATTAGAATTCAATGCTTCCTTTGTTGAAGTAGGAGTCTAATTACATTTTCTACTCTGCAGGTGGAGTCAATTGTGTATAAAAAATATGGCAAGGATGCTTATAGAATGTTCAGGTTACTGTCAAAGGCTGGTCGCTTACTTGAGACTGATAAGGTGATAAGTTTGAATTAATGGATATGTTCTCAGTTCCATTGCAATAGTCATATGATGGAAACCATGGCTTTCTTTCTTGGTTTACAGTGTAGATGAATAATCTTGAAATTGAGAATTATCTATATGTTATTTCTTTCCTGTGAATTTATTATTTAGGTGTACTACGGTCATGTATTGAGGAGAAGCAGATCTCTCTGTAAATTTGAGGAAATGGGTTATCTAGCTCTACAGAAGGTTTAGTGAGTGCTCTTCCTACATTGCTCAATGCTTAGGTTTCAGTCACACCCCACACTCTTGTTGGGGCTGGGTTGACAACCTTAGCACTTTAGGACCTGCAAACATAGGGGTCTGGAAAGCCATCCCATTTGAGTTCTGCTGTCAGCATGGCCAAGCACACTCTCTTCATCTTAATCTCAACTGTAGTGTGTTGAGGCCCATATGTCTCCGCATAGTATTATTTGTTTTTAGGATTTGCACAAAGGTTAATGTAGGTTAATAGGCTATTTTCTTTTGCTTCTTCTAGAGCTACTTTTAGAGATCGCATTCTAATTAAGAATATAAGCATGCTGTTAGTAGAAAACTTCAACTAAATGAGCCGTATTTCTTTTCCTTTTATTTGTATATAACCATATATTTGAAATGAGGTTAAATGTCTCTGTAGGCTGAAGTTTGCAATACTATAGTACAAAAATCTTGCAACAGGAATATTTTGAGCTTCACCTTTTCCCATGCTTCAGACAATTTAATGTCTCTGTAGGTTGAAGTTTGCAAGAATCTAGTCCAAAAATCACTACTTTTAATCTACTAAACAACAATATTTTTCTCTTTTTGTTTTTTTCTTTTTCATTAGTTTGAATTTTTTTGGATGATGTGTTCGGTTTATCATTTACTCAAATTTTGTTATCATTTCTCTAGATTTCAGATTCAATATTCCTTGAAAAGAAGGAAACAGCCAACATCCTTTCTAAGATGTGGCAGGGCGACTACTTGCAGATGGAGGTAAATGAATTTTATTTTGCCTGTTCTTTGACGAGTGTATTCTCTTTGTTAAACTGCTACTTAAAAAGTTTTAAATTACAAAAAGCCTGTGAAGTATCACGAAATTATGATGACACGCAAAAGCTTGAAGATATTAGAAAACCACCCCCAAGTTTAATTGAATATTACAAAAACTCCCTTCTGTATACAAAATACCTGTAAATATTTTTGAATTATTCCCCTTAACATTAAAGGTGTTTGGGGAGCAAAAGGTGGCTTTTGTAATTTTTTGAAAAATTTGGGTGGTCACTGTAATCTCATGATATCTTAGGGGGGTTATTGTAATTTATTGTAAAAAAAGGGGTTTAAAAGATTTGGACTTTGAGCTTGTAACTAGTTTATGATGATGATCATTAAGGTATTTAGAATGATGATCATTTGGGTTTAAATGTTGATGATCATTTGTAATGCAGAAATTAATCGCCGGACCAACACAATTCTTGTTGTGGAAAGTAAATATGATAAACCTAAGGGAACGTGTATTGGATGATATGTTCCATGCGGCCCTAAACTTGAGTCTTCGAGTGGCATACGAGCTAGAACAACAAAAGGAGGTTTGACATCTACCATTATTTGCCCTTTTTTCCTCTATGACTGAAATGCACTTCTAGACGTGTTGACCAACAATGCCTCTCTTTTTTCCCCTTCCTTTTCAATTAAAGCTTCAACCTTTTTTCTCATTCGTATTAATGACGTTGATCCGGCGAATTCTTTCAGATTTTACATCTCGGAGTTGATGGGCCAATGAAAGAGAAGTATGAGAAACTTAAAAAAGTTAGATTTCTCCTGGAATCCTCAAGGATGAAGCTTGACGATGCTATAATGATTTTCCATGATTTCTAAATGCATCTCATGAGTGTAAAAATATGTTTTCATCTCTTAAGATAAATTATTTTGTTTTCTTTCTCCTTGACATTGTCAAGATCATTGAATTCCATCTCTTTTGCCCACAATTTTGGCTTACTAATTGCAGACAACGAAAAGAGTTTTTGAATTTATAAAGTAAATTGAAATAGTTGCTTTAGTAATTTACCATCTTTGATCTTTTTACCTTTTCACGCTGTTTGAACCCTGTGATTCCCCCCCCCCCCCGGCATGAATAAAAATCAACAAGAAGATCCTCTGTATCGTTCATGGATCCTCGAAGAAGGCTCCTAAGGGATTGCCACATGCTGAATAACGGAAAACTGAGATGCATCTCTTGGCATTAAAACAAAGCCAGGCTTTACAGTGATTCGCAAAAGAAGCCTAAATATAAAATTGTTAAAGAATCTATCTCTCCCCTATTTCTGCAAGAGCATGAAACTCGGGAAGTCTCGGTAACAATGTCTTCAAAATATAAACGGTAAAGACCGGTTTCTACCCATCTCAATTAGCAAAACAAACTGGTCTGCTCTGTGTATATGCTGTACTAGCATCATTAATGGTGGCTTCTCTCATCAAAATTTTCTATTGTACTGTTACTTATGTGCCCTAGTTGCAATGGGAACCACCAGCTGCTGGCTTCTTGAGGGTATTTCTGTGCGATTCCTTTGTCACCCCGTAATAATTTGGTCTACTACCTGCCCATGTAATGAATTTCCAACCATAAACTGACCCACCGACAACATAGCTTCCTCGGATCTTCAGGCCATCATCTAACTTCATCTGCGAGGTGATTGTTTCTGCAGATGTATGCGAGGGCTGTTGTATTCCCCCATCCCGGTGTCTATCTGGTAATTGTCTCCCTCCCACATTCTTCCCAAGCCCCGCCGCTGTGGTCATCTGGTTGTATAAATCCATCATGAGCTTCGATTCTGTAAGTTGAATATCAAATCAATTACCAAGCATACGCTTCAAAAACTTACAGATATGAGAAAAAGCATCTGGCTATTATATATAAGATAAAAAAGGAACAGCACCAATCAAGACAAGCAGAAAGGACTCACGTGATCGAAGTTCATGAGCTGCTTTGCAATCCCGAAAATCAGGTGTCTGGAGAACCTGAGGTAGAGAGGCACAAAAAGATAGAAAACAAGGATGATGTTAAAAAAAGAAGAAGGTTGAGGGCTTTTTTGTGCGCATCTTTACATGATTCGACCATCTGGCAATATCTCACAGCCTAATGTATCATACCAGCATTTTGCATCAAAGAGTTAGAAACAACCTCAAGAGCCTGTAGTAAAATTGCTTAGACATTGATTACCCCTACATGTATAAACCATGAAGAAACGAAGATGTATTATTTTCTCAATTTGAACCGCCAATGCATCGATACCATTAACGTTTTCCTAAAATACTTGGCATCAATTTGAGGCAACAATGTGAGAATTTATCAGACCAAGTCAGTACAGTCAAACAATAAACAGGCAGTCACGAATGATGAGGGTGTCCTGACTATAAAATTCACGATCAGCTCTACGAACTCGAACCAGTAAAACCAACAACATAAAACACATTGACACCTACCTCAAACCGAAACCCCAGCAACACAAATCCTAATATCCGTTTTTGGTATAACTTCCGGCCTCTGGAACCCCTTCACAACTAGAAACAACCCACTTTTAATGAGTCTGCCCTAAAATCCCTGATTAATATGCCACTAATAACTGCACTTTAATTCTTTCCTTCAATGGACCAGGATTTACACAAAAATCCAACGCAAAACACCCATGATAGCAATTAAATGCACAGCTCAATTAAAAAAAAAAGCAACACATTATGTTTCCTGGATTGTTTTCTCACCAAGAAAACAACAAAAAGTCAAAGCTTGCACAGAACACCAACTAAAAAACAAAACGCACAAAAGCTATAAGGAAAACAAAACAAACCCACTAAAAAATCCACCAAAATCTTGTAAAAAACACGGCCAAAACACATGAAGAGACAGTACCAGAAAGACTTTGGGGCGAAGTTGTTGAACAGCAGCTCGTATCTTGAAGTAAGAGGAGTTAGTGAGGTCCACATGGCTTAGCTTCCTCTTGCTGGAGTGAGTCTGAGGAGGTGGTGGTGGGTCTTTAGGTACGGTGTCACTTGCGTTGCTCTTCGCCTCTTCCATTGATAATACAAAGAGAGAGACCGTCCACTTTTAGACACCCACGTTAACAAAAAGAAAAAGAAAAAGAAAAAAAAAAGAGACCGTCCAAAGCCAAAAAAAATAATAATGCCATTCTTTTTAACCACTTGTGGCTACTCAATTAGCTTGGGCCACTCTTGGGTCAGTTCTCTTGGAGATTGAAATCAGTATTATTAAGCCCGATCCAATTTACGATGAAGCGAGGTGGATGTTAAAGCTGTAACTAGCGTGTGCGTGTATAATTAAGAATTAAGAAAATAATTCTTGAATGAGTGATATAAATCGATCGTATTGTTAATTTTTTGATGGGATAAAGTGTTACTTTCTCTTTTCTTCTTCTGTTTACTTTCTCCAATGTTGTAAGTATTTTGTAGTTATAATCTTAGTATTATAAAATTTTTCATGAAATTACTTATAAATCATTTCATGAAAAATGACAAAACTGATTTAAGTTATTTTTATTCAAAGAAATATTATAAGTATATTTGGGTTAAATCAAATATTCATTAGTGGAAGTTTTTAATTTAAGATCATTTAAAATCTTTAACTTTGAACTTTGAATTATAGCTTATATATATAAACTTAAAGAAATAACTTGAAGTTATATTCGCCAAACATATATACTTCTGTAAGTTATTTAGAAAAATAACTTGTAAATCATGATTTTTAAAGTTAAAATATCATATATAACACTACTAAAGGGAGCTTAGTTAGTTATAATGAGGACGTGAAGTAATTAATTAACAGGAGTATATATTAATTATTAATAAAATGTTGGTGCATGGTTAAATAATGCTGTAGCAGTGTCATGTCACATTGATCACATGTAGTGTAGGCAAATACCATGTGCATGGCGATCTATGCCAAATCTTACAGTACTGAAAGTGAAGGTTTGAATAAGGAATTAAGCCACTTGTTTCTTGACTTTTATATATATGTGGCCGGCCGGCCCCCAGCTAGTGTGTTTGAATTCTTTCTTTCTTTTTTACTTTTTTGACAATAAGTTTGCGTTTGGGTTTAGCTTATGAAAAATCATGGTTTGGCTCTCAAGTTTTATGAAAATTAACCACGACGACGAAGGATGGCTGGGAATTTGCGATTAATTTGAAGGGAAAAGAAGAGATAGAGAGTACGTAGAAAGAATGGTCATGACTAGCTCGCTCTACAAATTAATTAAAAACAAATGAAAATGGAAGGTAGCTAGCTGCTCGTTTGCCTTTGTAATTTGTTGTTAATTAGCAAATTAAGTCTTGGTACGTATGTTCTTCCTTTCCCGCTCCTAATAAAAAAGCTAGTAAACTTTTGCGGCTGGGAGAGCTGCGGCTGCTATGATCACATGGTGTAAATAAACCCTAAATTAATACAAAACACGCATATTGTAATGCCACAACACTTACTTCAATTAAAAAATAACCTTATTCATTCATCATACGCAACTATATATATATATATGAGAACATTTTATTTACTTATTTTCAAGATTTAATTTTGAATATTAAAAAAACACAAGTCGATCGTGAGAACCATGCATGAAAATTAATAAAATTTACAAAGTATATATCTTCGCATGTATTTTTTCTCCCTTTGTGTGTGCGTCTCTCTCTCTCTCTCTCTCTCTCTCTCTCTCTATATATATATATATATATATATATATATATATATATATATTACAAAGTGATTTGAACGTGTTGTGAAAACCAACGAGTTGAGCTCCACATGTATGACTCATCATTACCAATGTTGTGTGATATCAACGTGACAACGTCAAACAACGAATGATTTCATTGATGAGGATGCAACATAGCACGAAGGAGAAAGAACGCTGGAGATCATGTCATGTGTCGTGACCGTCCATCTATATATGCATACAAAGAAAAAAAAGGCCACAATTTTCACGACTCATGCCATATATATACGCTGTGGATCAAACAAGGATGAAAAAGTAGAATTGAATATTGTGTGCGAAAGTGCTTGAGCGTGAATTAATGGAAGTGATGGATGCAGGCAAGTTTCTTAGGTGACTTAGGCCTAACTTTTTGTTAGGTACATTTGAATATATAGACGACACGGTTCGAATTTTACACACGGCTGCATGCTGCTTCTAAGGGCCTTCTTCGTGCATCTCTGCATCTGTATATCTTATCTTTTAATTTAATTACCATGTCATAATCCATACATATTGTGTCGAATCTAAATTAACGAAGGCTCTCGAGCAAGACAACATATTATTAAGTAGTTTACATCATCTGATACCTTTGCTAACCTCAGACCAAAGTACAAGATTAGTTTAGAATATTTGATAGTTTGCTTATAACCCAAAACCTAAGTACATCACACCTAGCTTGCTAGCCTCGAGCTTATTAAGTACAGGAAGCTGACCGATTGAGGATATATACTATGATTATTGAATTTAATAATTTGTTGAATTAATTTTGATGTAAAAAAAGAGATGGCCGGAAAGTCAACAAGAACGAGAATCCTTGAATTATATATATATATATATATATATATATATATATATATATATATATATATATATATATATGCTACAGTAGTAGGTTGACTGAGATTAGATTTGATCAGTTGAAGCCGTTAAATTGGGAGTTGCTGCTCTGATCTGATATTATTATTATAGATAATGTCAATGTAGTGCCCACCGACCATCGTTGCTAGCCACTACCTGAGGACAGCGGGATTGGACTCTCACCTTAATTCCCTTGTTAAAATATATTTTACAGTATTAATTAATTATTAATCACATACAGACACGGTTTTTTTTCTTAATGTCAAATGTCAAGTACTGGAGTAAGTTCACCTAACGCCTCCAGAGAATGGGTTTTTTATATTATATATTAATACAGTGTATTAATTACAAAATAGTTATTTAAGATATAATTCTTGAATGGTTCTTTATTGAGAAATAAAATAATTGTGTTACAAATGAAATTAGAGGAAATAGAAAGAAACATAATATGCAGAAAAGATCACAACTAAATTAGTAATGTTATTTATCCATATTTGAATATCATATATATTATGAATGAGGTCGTTGTTATTTACATGCACTAATTTTTAAATTGATGTATTTATTTATGGTATTTGATGTATGTTTAAAGCAAGATTAATACGATAACAAATGAAAAATAATTGTGATCACAAACCGATTGTTTTTATGTCTAGAACAATGTTCGTGTGCATTTAAAAAATACATTTAACTTGAAAAACATATTAAATTCATGGTTTTTTTTTAGTGTTTTTGACGTGATAGTATCAAAGACGATGGGGTCGGTTCATGGATTTTCCTATTTTTTTCTGCATTTCACTAAAGGGTTGAAGGAGGATAGTGCATCAAGCTATTCGCAAGGGCCAACTTGATCCTCTTCCCCAGGGATCCCGGATGAGGGAACCCTAGGAGAGCCGCCGACTCCAACTATCATCCATGTACGATCCATACTAGATATAAAAATATAAAAAACTATTTTAATATATCTTCAAGAAAAAAATAACTTCTAAAAAATACTCCGAGTGACAATATTAATTATATACCTAGCTGTAAGTATTTGAATGTGTGGTTTTTTATTTTAGTTTTAATTTTATAATAATAATGGTAGTAAGTCCAGGGCTTGATCACGTTTTCAAAACAAACGAAGAAACAAGAGATAATGTTAGTTACAAGAACACCATATATGGACACACGTTATGAATCAAAGTCTACATTTGATTTCAAAAACACTTTTAAGATTCACGTTTGCAATGTGAATCTCAACGGAAGGAGAAGGAGAAGGAGAAGAAGAAGCCTCCGGTTTCTTGTATTAAATTTGAGCATGCACCGTCGCCTCTTGATATTACACTTTGGTGGTAATTAAATATATCATCCCAGCCCTAATTGTTTTTTTTTAATATATATATATATATATATATATATATATATATATATATATATTCTTACAAAAGAGTGAGTGATATTGAGATCTTTTTTTAAAACAGAAAGAAGTTTATTAAGTTATAATTTCTTCTAAGTATATATTTGATAAGGTAATATATGAGTTCTTATATAAGTGTATTTAAACAGGGGAAAAAAAAAGAATGCTTTTTTCTATATTTTTTAATGGTTTTGACTATATATTAAAACTAATAAAAAAAATCATAAATCGGTGCCCTTCCAGTAAAAATATTCTTTAAAATATTCAAAATAATTATATATAAGTGTAGATCAAGACCCTTCTTATTTGTTTTTGATTTGGCTTGATTTTGGGATTTTAAATTTGTGAGAGGGTGTTTAAGGTTTCAAAATATGTTTATTGTGGTTTTTAGGATTTTTTTTCAGTGCGTTTTTTATTTTTTTTAAAAGCAAATTGAAAAATAAGTTTTTGAGATACTAATACTAGGGGAGTGATTGTTTTCAGTTCGGTTCGGTTTTTAACAAAAAAAATAACTAAACCGAATTAAAAAAAACTGAAACCGGTTCAAACCGACTGTTTCGGTTTGATTCGGTTTTTTAGGACAAAAACCTGTTCAAACCGGCTTGACTTGATTTTTTTCTGGTTTGACTCAGTTTTTTTTGTTTGGATTCGATTCGGTTTGGTTTGGTTTTTTCAGTTTCAGTTTTTAAATTTATTAATCCATTTTATTAAACAAACATTAACTTTTCATTCTATAATTAAAAAATTTATGATATCAGAAAATAAATCCATAATACTATTGTTTTTTATGTTAAAAATTAACTTAAAATTCTATATTAGCTAATAGTGAATATCTCAAAGAACTTTTGTAGAAGTACTATTATCCTACAATCCTAAAATATTTGGAAAATATTATGAATAGTTAAGCACTTTAATTTTTTTTTAATTTCTAATTTTAGACCTTTCTACAACCTAATTTGATGAAATTGGACCTGGAATTATGATAAAAGTACCAAATTAAATACAAGATTCAACTAGGACACAGTACAAATAGAATCTTATCTTCCTTTTGTTTTTGTTTTTTTATGTCCTTTCCATTTCCTTTTTTTTTTAATCAATTTTCATCTTTTTTTCTCAATAATTCTAAAATAAAAAAACTAGTCTGCCGCCACATTTGTTTCATTATTCATATAAACAATGAAGAAGGTTATTTTTTTTTTCATTTTCGTTTCCTCTATTTTTTTTCTTTTTATTTTCATTATTTTTTTTAAATTTATCTTCATAATTTATCTTGGATCCCCGCGTAACCTATCGATCAAATGTGTTAACTCCTCAATATTAAAAAAATATCATCTTGATTTTTTTAAAAAAAATTAAAATCTCATTTTTTAATATTTATTTAGATTAATTTTGGACCTACTAAGTTATCGTATCAAAACCTCATTTTTTTACATAATTGTTTTTTATCCAACAAACAATGTAACGTTTTAAACTAAAAAACTAGATGGAGTTCTCTACCAAGCAAGAAAATGTGGCATTTGTTTTTTGTTTTGTCCCTTTGTATGTCTGTTTTAGACTATTGTAGCTTTTGATGGCCCTACGATTCCACCAAGGAACAACAAATTAGGATTTGTAATCTCATTTTAAATTAAATTAAAATAAATAACAACGTACAAACAAATTAACTAAGAGCGTGTTTGGCAGTGTGGTTGCGGGTGCTTTTCAAATAACTTTTCGTGCCAAAATGCATGCCAACGATGTTTTTTCATTTTTTAAAAATCATTTTTAACATCAGCATATCAAAACGATCCAAAACGTACAAACCATATTAAATTTTAGCAAAAAAAAAAACAAAAAATTTTCAAATTTTTTGGGAACGCGGCCGCAGCCGCGTTCCCAAACGGTCCCTAAGAGGCCGCTGTTTCTTTTTCATGTTTGAAAACAGCAAAGTGAGTGACTACCAGCCTCCGTACGACATCTTTCTTCAGCCCCCACCACCGCATGCTTCCCTCCTATTGGCACACTCTCCCATCAAAGCTGAAAAAAGGATGGATGGACGGGATTAAAATCACATCCGTTTGCCCCATGATGAAATGGAAGATGTCGATGGTCTGGTCTAAGCATCCACTGCTTTGTCCCCTAATAATAATTATTATTGTAGAAATTAGGCAGGCAAGCTGATGGTTATTTTCTGTACAATAATTAACTCAATTATTAATAATTAATTGATCGATATGATGTCCAATTGGTTTCTTCAATGAAAACAATCATCCAATGCTCTTGGATTGCATAATTACATAAAAAGCAGCAAACCTCCCCCTGTCGTCTTAGCTAATCCCTCTAATTTATTCTTTATGTAATTGAGCGGGATTTCTTCGCCCGTCGTTTGAAACTAAAGCTTCTCATGCGTATGCATATCATCAGTCCCCTTTCTTTCTTTCTTTCTTTCTAATGATCACTTCAGTACCATCTTAAACAACTAGCACCACTACTGCATGCAGTTATAAATTGTTCTTTCTTTTCTGTATATGGCAGTCGATGGAACCTTGCATTAGAACTACTTGAGAGCCAGAAAGATATACAGAGACTTTCAAGGGACTAACAATCTATACGTACAGAACAAGGAAATTTGGTTATTATTATTACTATTTTGTTAGAAAAATCATACAAGTGTAAGAAGATAAAGTGGTAAAAGACGGGGAATTAAATGGACATCTATCCATCACAATGCTTAAATCTTTTGAACGAAATTAACTACGTTCTATATAGAGCTTCAAGAAGACTCAACAATCGAATAATTAAAAATCTTGAGAGACCACGCGCACCTTAAGAAATTAAGCAGCTGAGGTGGCATGGCAAGAATTTGGAGTTGACTTCTTGCTCAAAACCATGAAGAATTCGGCTCGTGGTAATGAACAGTGGGAGAAGACGAAGAGGCTTAATTTTGAGCTGCGAAAGCTATGTCGACTTGGTTGGTTTTGGCTCGTTGGTGGAGGATTAATTAAAGATATTCTGACTCGAGGATTTTCAGCTTAAATTAAAAACTGAGAGTCTGTTCTATATATTGACTTTCTATTTTTATGTTTTTAAAATTTGTAATTGGTTGACAAATCTGCCGGGGATGCGCATGGCATAGGTATTTATGTTCACATGGAGCGATCGAGCTACTCCAAATTAATTATTAATCATAATATATAAATTAAGATCCCCAGTTAATCACTGCTAACTATCACAACTAATTAAAACACTCGCCATGAAAATTATCTTCAAGGAATTAAAACACTTTAATATTTAATGATTGTTTAAAATCTTAGTTTCTCATTAACTAGATAATTTAAATTATTAATTTCCTAAGAATTAATATTTCTTATTCAAAGTCTTTGGCTGAAAAATTATATATGTTTAGATCCTCTTAATTAAGGGCACCGTGGATCATGTTAATTTGTATAATCTTAACCATTGAATTAATTCAAATCAAGTACTTGTATATTTATCTTAAATCCAAATTAATTACTTATTCCTCCCAATTATAAATTGAACAAGCTAGTACCCTTGATCATCCATATATTAATTCAATTCCTAAGTATTGACCTTGAAATTATGAAAGACGACATCTTATAAACATGATCCATGCATCTCAAGTCAAGAACATGAGAGAGCACCACGTCTCTGAAATACTACCTTTCAAATCTCCTGCAGCTAATTAAAACTACTTCAACCTAACAAATCTCAATTTATACAAATTGATCATTACTCAAATGCAGTTTATGTATTTGCAACGTATTATCTTCCCTAATAAACCCTCTTTCGAATCTTAAGTCTTAATAATTATCTCCTGATCTTACTTTTAAGAAATCAAATACAATTAATGAACTCCTTAATATTTACACATCACTAAGTAGAATACTCGTCTAGCTAGCTACTTCTATATATGTATATTATTTAAAATTATCCAGTCTCATGAAATTTTCATCTCATGATGAAACGGATCGAACATTTGATTTGTTATGAAAGAAGAGTCGTATCACATGGTCGTAAAGGTCTGTTCTTATGATTTCATGAATTGAAGTTTTCAAAGTTTGCACTAGCGTAAATTTGACATTAATTAACTTTTACTTTCGTCAAGATATGGGAATTAGCTTAAGTTTAAATATGAATCTAACTTGACTTTACTAACCATAGGGATGAATTCTAAATCAAATTCTCTAGTAAAATCTACTTTACTTTTATCATTTGAAATGTTTTAAATGATTTGCACTTAATTAACACCATTTGGGATGAATACTTGCTTCATTTAACTAAAAGTTTCGAGTACAAAATTAAATAAATAACAAATCAAAAGAAGAAAAAATATTAAAAAAAAAACCTTCTTGTAGTACTTCAACATTGTTAACTACATCCGGGTGTTAATTCCGTGTAAACTTACTCGGGTTTTCACATTGTTATTCCTAAAAACTTTATTTGACTTTGTAATTAGAAGTGTCTCATCTTAAATTAGAACAATTAAGACAATACTTGCTTGATATCATGGTTAATGATAAACCTAGATTTAACGGATCAAAAAAACTATATTTTTTGGGCTCAGCCAAAGGAAAGACTCGCCTCTATTGAGTATAACTACATTTTGGATCTTACTCTCTCTACATTCTTAGGTGTGTAAAATTTATCTAAGAACTCACCATATTTTCATCGATATTAATGTTGTGTAAGAGATAGTGTGTAAAAATCTTATAAAAGCCCATCACATTTCCATCAATATTAATACATATGCCAAATATATTTTCCCTCAGTAAAACTAGCAGAGAAATATTATGCTTTAATCTCTCCTCTCCATAAAGAAACTCGTAAACTATAAATATGTCATGAATCTTTCAATCAAAAAAGATTCAGAATCTCCATTATCTACTGCATATTTATTTTCAAAGTTTCTCTCTAAGTATAGTCTAGCTCTCTTTTGGCCCCTTTCCGTCCTATGAATTTTTTTTTTAGAGTATGAGCATCGACGTAAGTTTGTCCGCTCTGCCCCTTATAAATTTTCTAGATATAGGCGTTGATAGGGATTCATTCTCCCCAGCCCCTTAAAATATTTTCTAAGTATAGGCTCATTCTCTTTGGGTTCCCCTCCGTCTCTTGAATTTTTTTTTTTTACTTATAGGCGTCGATATGAGTTCGTTCCCTCGACCACTTAGAAATTTTCTAAATATGGGCGTCAACAAGATATCATTCCTCTCAGCCTGTTAGGATATTTTTTAAGTATAAACTCACTTTTGTAGGCTCAAGCAAAGGAAAAACTCAACTCCCTTGGGCATAATTACTGTAAGAGAATTATATAAATTATATCTTGGGGCCTCACCTAAAAGCTTAAGCTATTGAGTTGGGATGATTCTTTAACATGGTATAAGAGCTTTGTTGACCACTCGATCATAAGTTTGAATCTCATCATCCCTATTCTATTTGATAAAAATTAAGCACATGTTAGTGTAGGCATACACAAATTTTAACATAAAAAGAGCTTTTATTTGAGAGGGTGTGTTAAAGAATTATATAAATCATATCTTGGAGTTTCATCTAATAGTTTAAGTTTTAGATGAGATGATTTTTTGACAACTCTAGTTTGGATCATATTCTCTCTAAACCTTTAAGTGTATAAGAGTCTTCTAATAGCTCATCATATTTCTATCTATATTAATGTTGTGTAAGGGATAGTTTGTTAAAGTTCTCTAAGAGTCCACCATATTTCCATCAACATTAATACATATGTCAGAGATGTTTTTCCTAATTAAAACTATCATGGTGATATTATACTTGAGCCCCCCCTCTCTATAAAGAAACTCATGAGCTATAAATATACCATGAATCATTCAAACAAAAAAGGTTTGGAATCTTTATTCTTTACTGTATATTTATTTTCAGAGTATCTTTTTACAATATTATTGCATTTTATCTTAAAAAGTCCCTGACTTAATTATCGATGAGTCCATAAGTTCACCAAATGAGACATTTTGCATGTATCAAGCACTTGTCTCCAGTCACCTTGCCTAAGAAGAATGAGTCAGTATTGCCAGAACCAAGAGATTAACCAATTATTCAAGATATAAATCTTATCTTTAAGTTACTTAAATTTTTAAAGATATCATTAATTAACAATTAATATATAACATTAAATACAAGTTTAGTAGCATGGGCTATTGATTATCCCATTATGCAATTAAGAAAAAAAACCTTAATAATTATCCTAGCTACCCTTTGGATGGTATGCTAGAGTATTAGAAAACCTTAAAAAAAAAAAAAAAAAACATTTGCTAGTTTCTAAGGGCTTCATGTGGCTAAACGGCAATCATATCTTTTTGTCCTATATAGTAAATATATGTATTAGAAGCCTGTGGTCTGTGACCCAAAAAGAAACTTTGATAATTATCAAGCGAGCGCGCGCACACGGTTGTTATCCAGTCCAAGAGGACGTGTGCTGAAGCCATGGCCAGTCAATAATTCAGCAGGTGGAAAACACTCGGAGGAGGAATTCGTCTGAATTGTATTATTTTTAATTTTAATTCCATACTTAACAATAAAAATCGAAACTAGAAATCTTGATAGCCCTCAAAATCAATAATAACAGAAAATCAATATGGCCAGCCAAAAAAAGTTAAAAACAATAAAGGAACCCCTACAAGACAAAAAGAGTTGAATAACAAGGAAAAAAGACGATGTTCAAACTTACACTATTTAAAAGGTGACTGTTGGCTTTTTAGTCAAATCTCCGACAATCTTGAAACCCTCATCTCCATCTATAAATACCCATCTTTCTCACCATTCCCAAAGCAATAAGAAAGAGCTAGCCAGCAAGCAAACAGTAGGAGTATACTGCTATTTCTACTTCTTTGAAAGATATTAGTGTCGCTACCTTTCGATTGTTTTTGTGTTTGAAAGATAAAGAGAGAGATGGGAGTGTTATTTCAAGTGCTTGTTGTTTCCATTCTTACTGCTTCTCTTTACATGATCTGGAGAATATTGCTTTCTTGCTGGATCTCGCCTGCTGGGGCGTATCTTAAGTTAAAGAAAAATGGGTTTGGAGGTCCAACTCCAAATTTCCCTCTAGGAAATCATAAGGAAATCAAAAATATTAGTAGGAAAGCCGCAGCAGCAGCAGCAGCAGCTTCTTCTTCTACTAATATTACTACCTTTTCTTCTCCTGGGACCTCACAAATCTCTAACGATATTCATTCTTCAGTTTTTCCCTACTTCTCTCAATGGCAAAAGTCTCATGGTAAGACTCATGACCTTCTTCTTCTGAATCTTCCTGTCTCTACGTATGCATATTTGTTACAGATTCAAGGGTTTCTTTTCAAGACAAGTATATATACACATGTATCGGTATACGTACTTGTCGGTTAAATGCACACTGTTCGATATCTATCTATCTATCTATCTATCTATCTATCTAGTATGAATAATAATATATATATACGTGTGCATTTGTTGTCTTGCAGGGAAGGTATTCATTTACTGGTTAGGTACAGAGCCATTTCTGTACATAGCAGACCCAGAGTTCCTAAAACAAATGAGTTCAGGGGTGATGGGAAAGACTTGGGGAAAGCCTGAAGTGTTTAAACATGATAGAGAGCCCATGTTTGGTAACGGTTTGGTCATGGTTGAAGGTGATGAATGGGTTCGCCACCGCCATGTTATCACCCCTGCGTTCTCTCCAGCCAACTTGAAGGTCCATAACATCTCTCTCTTCTTACTCCTTTTCTATTGTTAAAGAGTATATACTACTATATATTCTACGTGTGTAACTTCAGGGTTTTTAATTTGTTTGCCCAAGTGGTTGAAAAATCTCAGTTCATTTTAATCACAAAGTTTTGATAATTTTCAACCAAGTTGCACTATAACTCTTGAATTATACTTACACTAGTTTACCATCAGTACAATCACCATCATGAATTCCATAAAATATTGGGTGGTGTAAATATGGTAGTTCCAATTGTGAATTTTGACGAAAGAATGCACTCAAAACATTGACATTTCCATCACTAATTACCATAATTGTGTATGTGTTAATACATCACCTTATACCCAAAATAGAAAAGGATATGTTTGCTTTTCCAAGATTCTATAGATTTAATTACCCAATGAATGAATCTCTCTATATATGCTATATCAGATTTGTTTTTATTCTAAATCAGATTTGTTTCTTGTCCTATAGGCCATGTCAAGCTTGATGGTGGAGTCCACCACAAAGATGCTAGACAAGTGGGCTGCCCTCATAAATTCCGGCAGCCAAGAAATCGACGTCGAGAGAGAAATCACCGCGACGGCTGGAGAGATCATAGCCAAGACAAGCTTTGGCATAAGCTATGAAAATGGTAGCAAAGTGTTTGAAAAACTAAGGGCAATGCAAATCACTCTATTTAAATCAAACCGTTATGTAGGAGTACCCTTTAGCAAGCTCGTGTTCCCTGGGAAAACCATGGAGGCCAAAAAACTCGGAAAAGAAATCGATGCTCTCCTCTTAACTATCGTAACAGCTCGTAAGAATTCTAATGAGGGGTGCGGTCAAAAAGACTTGCTAGGGTTGCTGCTCCAGGAGAACGGTGTAGATGGGCGGTTAGGGAAGAAGTTAACAACAAGGGAATTGGTCGATGAGTGCAAGACTTTCTTCTTCGGTGGCCACGAGACCACAGCATTGGCTCTTTCATGGACATTGCTGCTTTTGGCGATGCATCCAGAGTGGCAAAACCAGCTGAGAGAGGAGATTAGAGAAGTTACAGGAGATAAGGAAATCGATTTCACAAAGCTTGCTGGACTTAAGAAGGTAAGATGCTAGCTAGCTAGTTGTGATCATGCGTGCATGTTTTGTTTCTGTCTGTCTGTCTGTCTGTCTGTCTATTGCTTAATCATGTGACCTGAAATTCTTAGGCTAAAAGTTGGAGTCCATAATACCATATATATATATATATATATATAAACGAGCATGAATAATTGAAGGTGCATATATAGATCAGGGGCCATGCACCAATGAATTAAAGATCGATATATGTTTTGCTAGCTTCATAAATTAACACGTGGATTAATTCACATGCATTTTATTTATTTACTTACAGGGACCCCAAACCAACCATGTTCTCAGACAGGCCATGTAGCCAAATAATCTCTATGATATATTTTTCTTTTGTCTAGGTATATAGTAGCATATCTAAAATCCATGCATGTGGTTAATTATAAGTCATAATTTATAATTATTTCTTTGAGAGATTTTGAGAAATATAGGTATATATTACAAATTATTTTCTTGACCTGTTTTTTTCAAAGAGAATTCTTCTTGATGAAGATTGACAGTTAGAGAGGGAGAATGGTCCAAATATTATATTGAATAAAAATAAAATTGAATTTGAAAACTCTATATATATTGGAGGAAACCAAATTTTAATTCGATATGACCATGGTCAAACACAGCATGGTCTTAGTCCACACCTTTGGGGTACTTAAGATGTCATCTCTGTGTGACACATGCACATAGTATCGAATTGACACCTTTTGTTCCCACCTGACACATGGCGAAACCCCAATGGCTTTGACTGGCCAAAAGGAACACGGCCTATTTGTCAACATTCCTCAACCGTCCAATATTACACCACAAAATGACGGAACAAGCTTACGTATGCATTTGCATCAGCATCTTTGTACCTCAATCAGTTATTAGGTATTTTTATATTTTAAAAATATTTTAAAAAAAATTATTTTAATATATTTTTAAATAAATATATTTTAAAAAACAATAATTATTATACTTTTAAATACCTATTCAACTTGTACTAGCACGATATGTCAATCTGATTCAACAGATTAACTTGATAATTTATTTCTCTTCGATTTTAAATGAATTGGATTTTAAATTAAATGGAGTGAGACTTGATATACTTTGGTGATCAAATTAAAATACAAGTTATTTCATATATATATATATATACAAAATCATGTTGTTTTGATATTTTGATTTTTACAAGTATGGCAGAATTTAACCATAATTTGGCACATATATATACCTGCATTTCTTATGATGTTCGATGACATAAAGTACCTTTTAAATCAAGGTGTCTTAATTACTAATATTTTGTAAATGTTATCTCGATAATGCAGATGGGATGGGTGATGAATGAGGTGTTAAGACTGTACTCACCAGCCCCTAATGTACAAAGGCAAGCTAGAGAAGACATTCAAGTAAATGACCTAATAATACCTAAAGGAACCAACATGTGGATCGATGTTGTAGCCATGAACCATGACCCTAAACTATGGGGAGAAGATGTGAATGAGTTCAAGCCAGAGAGGTTCAAGGATGACTTGTATGGTGGATGCAAACACAAGATGGGGTTCTTGCCTTTTGGGTTTGGAGGAAGAATGTGCATTGGGAGGAACTTGACAATGATGGAGTATAAGATTGTGCTAACCCTAGTTCTCACCAGGTTTTCATTCTCCATCTCCCCGAGTTACAGTCACTCTCCTGCGATTGTTCTCTCCTTGAGGCCTAGCAATGGCTTGCCACTCATTGTCAAACCCCTATAGGTCAGCTATATTCCATGCCATTAATAGCTAGCTAGGTCAAGCGTAGCTTTCGGGCCACGATATATATATAGATATACCTAATCAAGCAGCTTTTTCTTGGAGCTTATCCACGTGTAAAAGATATGAATAATGTAGAAGATAGGTTCCTGATCATTTTAGTAGCCATAATTAATCATTTAAATGTTCTTTGTCATCAATTCAATTTCACTGTTTGGAATGTTATAAAATTAATGGGGTTGTAATATTGTTTCGAGTGGAAGAAATAGTTGAACAAAATGGATAGTTCAATGTCCACTAATGCCACAAACTCAGGACAATCTCCAATGGGAAAGATGGGCCAAGAACAAAAAAGAAAAGAAAAGAAATCGCCACCACCATCAACGGACAGATACCTGGTTAGTAAAGTACGGAAAGTTTGGAAACAGCATGCTGCCTCAGAGTATACATTGGTGGTTTCATGACTTCCTCTTCCACTTGACAAAAACTGAGCAACAGCTAATTCTATTTTCCGACCACCCGCAACAGGAAATGCAAGACTTATGGAAGTAGGAGAAGAAAATGTTGCAGCAATCTCCCACTTCACAGGTCTTTGTAAGGGACAAAAGTCACCTGCAGAAATGAGATCGATCCTAGAAAACGAGACAACTGGAGGCTGATTCTTCACTACTGTCTCAGGCTATATTAATAATTATGGTGCCTGGGATCCTGAAAATGGGACCACGCCATGTTGCTTTGGTAATAATGCAGATCATCTCTTAGCTTGGTGGGATCAACCACTATCTATGCTGAAAAGAAAGATAAAGAAACACACGTTGGTAAAATGAAGTACCTCTCAACTTCTAAAATAAGATCCTGCTAGCTGGTGAGAACAAAAGCAACAGATGCTTCGAAGCCACAATGCTGAAACTCCCAAGTTAGACTAATAACATAAGAAGCTTGGCAAAACAACATATATCGATCTCTTTGCAAGTTGTGCAAGAACAAGTATCTGTTTGCGTGCAGTTGTGAGAATTCTCATGACGTCTGTCTCATGATATAATCCAGCATACAAATTAAAGAGTAGAACCAATTCATGGTAGTTTCAGAGTGTATAGAGACTCAACAAGCATCCAAAAGTGTTGAAAACTGAAGAAAAAGAAGGAATGAAATGGTTAGAAGTCAAATTTAGGCAAAACAAAATGTAAAGAGCATCCAAAATCTGATAACATTCTAGAATTGTTAAAAGGAGAAGATGTAGCAGAGTGATCTTAACTTACTTGGAGCTGCGCCCATTGTCTGTGAGAAGGGGATTACTCAGGAGCCCTCACAACAGGCCTTTCAGTAGAGTGTACGTAGCTCAATACATTCCCCGAATTAGGTGCCAATTTCAAATTAGTAGCACCTTCATTAAACTTTCGTTGGACCTCAGTTGTCTTCATACCTCCAGTCTCTGACATTAAGATACAGAGAACACACATCAGTTTCCAGTGTAACCTATTTCAAGTTTCAAACATTGTCACGTTCCCCATTCTTCTTCTGGTTTGAAAAATCCTTCCAGCCATTTCATGGGGCTCCTTCTCAGACCAGCTTCACCTTCTAAGCCTCGTTCTTGACTTCTGGCTTTATAACCTCTTTCAATATTCTTGTGTGCTACCTCATTCAATATTCTTGACCACCTCCATGCACTTCCAAAGATCAATTAAGCATTTCTTGTCCGAATCTTTCAGACGGACCCTTCTTTTTCTTGCTTAGAAAATCAGCTTTCTTCCGTTCTCTTTCACTGCAATTAACCACTCCAAGTACGTAGATGTGGATTGATCAAGTCCAGCCTTTGTAACAGAGAACCCTCTATTCCCACTATCATCTTCTTTCTTGAAAGCATCAAGGATTGATCAAGTCCGGTTTTGTAACAGAGAACCCTCTACTCCCACTATATCATCTTCTTTCTTGAAAGCATCAACATCACACGCTTCACTGTCATCTTCAATCTCATTAGATATATACCCAGAGACGGGAAGTTTTGCTTAAACAAAACACCCTCTTCCTTAACTTCCCTTTTTTCGTTGATGTGTCGAGATTTTTAAATAAAATTAAAGAACAGGAAAATTTTAAGACAAAAGGAATTAAAAAGAAATTAATCAAGAAGTATTCATAGAAAGAACTAAAAAAGAAGTTAGAATTTTTAAGAAAAGAAGTAGTAAATAAAATTTGAAGAAACTTCAACCAGCTAATTTAATTCCTTCCTCTTCTACGTACATAGCCATGAGAGAGTGTAATGCTTAAACTTCTGCTCACAATCGTGGCCCTGACTCTTCTTAACCTTATGAATCTTGAAGTGCTCTTTTTCATTTGTTTCGCTCTCACTATACTTTTGCTCTTGGTACATTGATTTGCATGTTCTACTACTGGCAGTGGCACTTAGTCGTCTTCATTATGATCACCAACTTGGTTATCATCTTCAACAAAGTTTTCATTCTCATCTATATCTGGTTTTCCATCTTTGATTGAAGGACTGTGGGGAAAAAAGCCATGCAAAGAAATTGAGTTTTAATGGCTTGCCATGTGCTTTTATCCATGATATAATGGTTAATTTCATTACACCTTCAAGTAATTTCTTTTTAAGAAATTATTCTTTATCAGTCACCCTCTAATATTTTATTGTTTATCAATAAAGTCTTTCAATCTACTTCTGTTAGAAAAGTCATTGGAATATGTTTTTGCATTTTGTAAACTTCAATCCTCCTTTAAAAAAACTACACGTTGTTATTCAATTAATTCTCGAAAAACCTTTTTCACATTATTCATTTTAAAACACACTAAAAAATTTGATTTGAAAGCAAAAGTCACTTAAACAAGAGCACCAAAAATGCAAATAACTGTGAAATTTAATTAAAAAAAATAAAAAGCTAAATTCACAAAGTATTTTAATAATATTTAATTAAAAAGATAAAATAAAAAAATTCAAGTTCAAATTCATTTCAAAGTGAGTCAATAACAAAAAAATATACATGTAGTTCATATAAATTTTATTCTAGAAAAATAAAAACAAATGTGACCATGCTTTCTTAACAACTCAAGCAAATGGATATTACAAGCTATTAGATACATTTTGAGTAAATCTACAGGACTCAAGACCGGCTCGATTAATCTTGGACGGACATGATTTAATAGCTATGCTGGAAACCGAGAATCAAGCAAAAGACGTGAGGAAATACATCCGAGGCCAAAACAACACTAAAAGAGGTGAAGTTAAGGCTATCTACCCATTTGATATATTTTATTGAAAAATATTATACAACAACCTACTGCCAAAGTTTGAGCGGCATAAATTTGGTTGCTAACAGCAGCCTATTAACTTATCATCCAATCCAATCTTGTAAACATAAATGAAGTTAAAAAAGAGGCAAGCTTGGTGGGAACCGCACGAGCATCCACTCTTTCTCGTATGTTGATAAATGTTTCCATCCAATCTCATCAAGCAATGAGAGCTTCAGTTCATACAGCTTCTTCTTGGGTGGATCTCCATTATCTTGCATCATTTCATTCAATGCCTGGAGGCAACGGATGATCATATATTGATCATCAGGTTCAACTAAAATGACCAACATAAAAACCGAACCCTAATATGTCTTCTCAACACACTTTCTTGACAAATGACAAATGCTATCTTGTGATCAGAATAACCTATGACGTGAGACGAAGTTAACAAGAAAACATGACACAAGGAAGAAAAGTTTACCTTTAGTGCTGCTCCTGGCCTCCCACGTCGTCTTTCACGTAGCACTAAGAGGGTGCCATATTTAGAGGACTTTGCATCAACCCATTTTTTCAGCCCTTTGAAATTGTCCTCGAACAAATCTTTTGTGCCTTCTGTTTCAGCTTTCTTACCCTGCCATGATAATAGTTGTAAAATACATGAAGCACAAATACCACTGAAACAAGGAAACTAAATTCATGTTGGTGTCAATAATAGATATACGCCCATCATTATCTGCGTGTGTATCCATGCTTAGGAATTTGGCAAATCAAACACCTGTAGAAATACCGTGTAGAATCCCTTACCAAAAATCAGAAAAAGAAAACCAACAGAAAGTTTCAAGGGACAAAAAATAAAGGTCTGCACAAAATTTCAAAAAGGACCGCAGGTTGCAGGGGTCCTCGACTCTCTCTGTCTCTAACCAGCGAGGTTCTCCAACCCTCCTTGAAAACATTTTTTCTTTGAAATAACCAAGGGGAAGCACACATGTTTCAGAAAACATAATAAATTTTGCATATCCAATCCGGATTTTGATACCAGCACCCTTGTCCTGTCAATTGGACACGGGTACTATAGGTAAAATCAGTTACTCCATGTTACAAATTTGATAGAATTACAAAAAACCACTTCAAGGGGCATAAACCTACAACCAAACAGAGATGATCTTCACTACCTTTAGAGATTCAATCTCCACCAATGCCAACCCTTTTTGGTACAGTGCCTCGGCCAATTCATCCCTGGTCGTCTCCATTGCCTTTTTCTTTTTCTACAATAAAAGCATAACAAGTGCAGCTTCATAACTGCTATTCAAGTAAATGAATGCAAATGCATGCTACAATTGAAAAAAAAGAGAGGAGAAAGATGAAAACAGTAGGAGGGAGCAGAGCTCACATCATCTTGAGCACGCACAAGAAACTAAAACCACAAAACTATAGCAACCATGTTATATAATTGTGTTAATTTTGTTAAAACTAATATACCAATAGCTCATTTATGAACTTTGAAAAATCTCAGAAATTTTGTCCAAAAGGGAACCACAAAGAAGGTGGAAAATTAGCAACACGGATACACACCTCTGTCTCCTCATCTTCTGGATCACTCTTGAGTGAAAAGAACTTTGCCAACTCATCTTTGTCAATACTATCAATTACTTCATCTGCTGCATCCATAACCTGCAGAATGCATGCACAACAGAAATCCCATTTCCATAGCACGTCTCTCAACAGAGGATGTGAAAAAACTTGCACTACAACATATACTATTACTACTCCTTTTATAGAGCTTACATCTTCATGATGATGAATTTTATCTTCCACCTTACTCTGTGAAAGCAAGCCTTCCAAAATCTTAGCAAGTAGTGGAGTGTAGTTTGGGTAATCAGACTGCCAAAGACATGATGATTATTAGGTGACAATGTATTGGAAAAATTCTATACTCTTTAAATGCGATTGACTGCCTACTGCTTAGGAGGCTGAGTTTAAAAGGCCTGAAATGCATATGATCTAAGCACATGTTGAGGTTTCAAAGCCCGCAAGAATTTCTCATGGTGGAATTGTCCTCGAGTCAATGCATAACAAATAGGAAAAAAAAAGCCCTCTGCCAGCTTTACAAAAATTAGCCAAGTTAAATGCATTTAAATCCAACATGACGATGAAATTCCATCATATGGGAAAAAATTTAACCACTTATTCTCGGAAATTTACTGGATCTTGAATTATTCATTCACAAGATGATTTGACCTAAACAGTTGAGTTTGAAAAGAACAAAAAAAATATGTACTCTTTGAAATCATGAAATGCTCTTTCTTCACAATGTCAAGAAATAGCTTAAAAAGGACAGTAGTACATTAGTCTTTAAATTTAGCAATATCCAACCTTAAGAGAAGTGGATAGCTTTTTCCATTCCGAGCGTTCTTCATCAGTGTCTTGTTTTAGGCTTGAAAGAACTCTTATCTTTGCATCTCGAACCTGACGTATACAAGTAGTTGAAGCCTCTAAACTCAAATATGATAATCAAAACCTCAGTATTCAACAGTACAGGATGGACAGATCATCAAGAATTAAAAGGTAACAGAAAAATCTAAGGATTCAAGCAAATGTTCCACTCGGCACGTGCCTGTTTGATAATGCAAAGAAATTCAATAAATGCCACTTCACAGCACCCAGGTAAGGTGATAAGACTATAGTCTTTTATAGCTAATGCAAGAATCGACTGCCTCACAGTTATCAAATTACTTGAAAATGTACTTCAAACATCTTGCTACAAAATGGCACAAGTACCTCTTCTTCTAAACGCTCAGACACAGTTTTCAGGCTAGTTGAAGAACTTTTTCCCTTGTCCTCGTCAACCTGTCAAAGCAACAATAGAAAAAAGATAAACACGGCCTTGGATTTAGTTTACTATTAGAACAATGGCAGGCATCTTCTTTAGATCCTCATAAAATGACTTATAAGGGCCAAAAAACAAGGACATATATGCAACCTTATTTGGTGGCACTACATAAGAGATTTGGTAAGATACAGGGTTCTTTTGTGACAACCTTATTTGGTGGCACTACATAAGAGATTTGGTAAGATACAGGGTTCTTTTGTGAACTTTCCTCCCCTTCCTGGCCAGCAAGTGACAGCTTTCCATATGAGATTGCTCCAAGCAGTACAGATCCTTGTGGAGCATTCTGCAGAATTTCAAGGGTATCATTGGGCAATTTCAGTTTATATTGTTCTTTTACCACAGGAGTTGGGAATCAGGATAATACCTTCGGGAGCTTGTCTTTCACTGGTGGGCCCAAGTAAATTGCTTCTTTCTTCCTACAAAATAACTTCGAAGTTATAAATGCACACTGAAATAGATAATAACACAGGGTTAGTAAACCATAGAAATAATCATTCAGGACAGGACATGCCCTGGAACTAAAACTGAGGACTTAAAAGCACCATCTCCCATCACAGGACCATCAGGTTCAGAGAAAAAGTTCAATCGAATGACATCCTGGATTAAAAAGAAAAGAGTCAATTATTTGATTAGCACCATCATTTGCAATACATCAAGTTCCTAAATAAAAAGAATGCTCAATCGAGAGAAACCAATATCCTATCGAGCAAAAGGAAAGCCAAAGTCAAATTTATTGATGGTAAAACTTTGTGCTAATAAAAACTTGACTCGGGCACAAAATGTTTCACACAAAAACAAGAAACAAAACGCACAAATTGGATAATGCCAAAGCATATTCAAATATCAGAGTACCAACTTCAATAGTTTGGCACCTGTTTACTTCATCTAAAAGCTCAAGAATTCAATATGTTAAAATAAAAGATACACTACCTTGTCATCCAAATTCCTCTCAATAAACAATAGCAACTGCTTCATCTTTTCCAAATATTGCATATTGTCATGCCTGCACATAATCAGTATCATAACAGAGATTAATCTGGATTTTAAGCATTTGTTACAAAATAAAGTTTAAAATTATTAAATGTTCTAGTCGTAAGAAAAAATGAGGTTTTTCCTACTTTCCTGACTTTATAGAATCTGTTACAAACAAGTACAAATAAAATCATAAAGAAAATTGGTTATTATATGTGAATTTGAATACATTTTGGGCTGCCTCGGAAATTGGGCCATACCGTAGATATAGGCGTAAATAGTATTCACCCTTGGGAAGTTTTGTAGCACTAGGATAGACATCACCCATGGCATATACACGCTGTAAAGGGAAAAAATAAAATAAGAAAACAGGATCCAGCTCTGCCCATTCAAAGCAAAAGGGAATGGTAAGCATCATCTGTTACTTTATAGAGAAAGCATTTAACTTGCTGTAACATCGAATGATATGAAGCAGTACACAATAGCATGTGATTAGAGCAACATTTTTCAGTGTATAGATAAGAACTGAAATACTAAATTGACTTCCAAGAAATACAAGTTTTACACTACTAGTTAACTATTCCAGTCCTCGGGCAATGATCAATTCTATAAAATTTTATATGCTACGACAATATAAATTGTTTAAGTACCTTGTTAGTGTCAGAAACCATATAAAATTGTGATTCAAATTTTGTGTCATATATGCGATTGTTAAGCAATGGAACTTGAGGTTTCACTTCAGCTCCATCTTCCAATTTAAACTTGTAACTGCAGAACAACAAAGAAAAAAGATTGGATGATAATAAGAGTTGAAATTCCATGAATATGCGGAAGCAGAACCGTAACCGACGTTAATGTCAGTGCCAGTGTCTGTTTTCCAGAGGGTAGTTTGTCGCGATTCTCTGTAAGAGTACCAAGTTTAGCATCGACGGGTCGATATGGAACTCTTATCTGTAAGATGAAAATGAAGAAATGAAGCATTAGAAAGCAAACAACCACACAAAAAGAAAAGTATTACATTTATTTAAAGGGAAACAAAAGAAACAATTACAACCCACGTCATCTAGGAAACAGAAGCTATATTTCACCTTATTCAGAGTAGCAGCAGGGACGAGATTCTCAGATGACAATAGAGCTTCAGCATCAATTCTTATAGGTGCTTCACTTCCATCAAGAATGATTTCCTCTTTATTGATGGCAATCCCATGAAACAAAATCTAGGCATTGTAATATACAAATAAGCAACTTAGAACGCGCATGATAACAAATATGAGCTTACAATTTACTTTTCTGATTGTTAACCAAATCAATGGACTAGCAAAACATATTAGGTTTATCTTTTATATCACAAGATGGAATATCCCAATCTATAAATTTCTAAATTACCCCAATTAATCAAACGCTTACACTAAATGGCGGTCCAGAGTCCAAACACTACTCAGAGGCATAACACCCCCCCCCCCCCACAAAAAAAAATGAATAAATAAATAAATAAAATCTCCCAATAGACAGCCAGTTAAAAAAGTACAGAAAGCTTAGAAATGGCTTGTTACCTCAAAGTCTACAATGGTGGTTTCATGACTTCCTATCCCACTTGACCAAAACTGAGCAACAGCTAATTCCATTGTCTGACCACCCACAACAGGAAATGCAAAACTTTTGGCAGTAGGAGAAGAAAATGTGACAACACTCTCCCACTTCATAGGTCTTTGTAAGGGACAAATCTGCACATCACAACCACATTAAAAGGATGTCTATGGAACGTAATATAACATTCTCACTGCATGCTGTACCTGAACAGTGTCGACAAAAAATCGTCGAGTAGTATCAAACCCTGATGTTTTCATATTTGCCTCAACCCAAGTAGCACCAAATGGCACTTCAATATATCTCCTTTCTATGTGCCCTGTTCAAGCAATTTTTCCATATGATAAGAAGAAAAATTAGTTAAGTTTTGCTATAAAATCTTGCTCAGACATCAAGGTAGCGTAACCTAAAATCCCTCAAAGCCCAAAATCATAATTTCATATCATCATATATAGGATAGGACAAAAGTGACCTGGTAGAAATGACATCCTAGAAAATGAAATGAATGGAGGGTGATTCTTCACTGTCATAGGCTTTGTTATGGTGACTGGGATCCTGAAAATGGGACCACGCCATGGTGCTTTGCAATCAACCCCGTATACTTCATAATAATGTAGACCTTCACTTAGCTTGGTGGGATTAACCACTATGCTGAAAAGAAAAGAAAAGAAACACACATTACTAAATGAAATACCTCTCAACATCTAAATAAGATCTTGCTAGCGAGAACAGAAACAACAGATAATTCGAAACCATAATGCTGAAACTTATAAATTAGACTAATAACAGACAGTGAGAGAAAACCTCAAAATAGTTCCACGTCAGAAGGTTGGGAAAAAACAGATGGCTATCTTAGCATGATGTGCATAAACAAATATCTGTTTGCATGCGGTTCTGAGGATTCTCATGATGTCTGCCTAATGATAATCCGGCATACAAGTTAAAGAGTAGAACCAGTTTATGGTATTTTCATATCATTTCAGTGTATAGAGCCTCAACAATCAGCCAAAAGAGTTAAAAAAACGAAGATAGAGTGAAATGATCAGAAAGTCAAAATAGGCAAAACAAAATGTAAATAACATCCACGATCTGAAAAAATTCAAGAATTCATCAAAAGGAGAAGACGGAGCTGAGTGATGCTAACTAACTTGAAGCTACGCCCATTGTTAGCGAGAAGAAGATACTCAGGAGCCCTCACAACAACTTTTTCAGTAGAGTGTAACTCAATGCATTCCTCGAAGGGAACTAATTCTTCCAAGTTACTTGCACCTTCATGAAACTTTGGTTGGACTTGCACCGTCCACTGTCAAAAATATTGCTTTTGTTATAAAAATGACAGATACAGTGGAACTGAAAAAACTTGTTGCCAGAAGACATACCCTTTCCTATCAATGTGATGCATAAGATAGATAAAAAAGGAGGGAATTCTTGTACGACTAAATAATCAAATATTATAATATTTCATACAACTCATTATGTGTACATTTATATAGCATTTATAAGCTATAAACCAGCAGTAAGGACACCAATTGCTACAGGTATTGACAACGCCTGATGACACTGCATGATAAAAATGAAAATGCGTGCCACTTCGTTGTGATAAAAAAAATAGTAAGACGAGAAAACATTAGGGAATATAGGCACCTAACAACAAAGAAACAAAAATCTACAAAATAAACTAGTGCTGACAAATGACTGCATATAATACACAAATCAAGCTAGATAGTAAATAAAAAAAGGAACCACCTCCCTGTTTCAATTGAATAAACTGATTTCCAATCAACATTTCCCAACAAAATATGGTTTTCAGGCAGAGGAAACAAGAGCAGAACTTGGGTTGCAATAATCATAGCGATCAACACTAGGTGCAACGTCATGCTCTTTCTCAGCCAAGGCATGTCCCATGAAGCATTAACATGATTTATGCTGATGATAACTATATGATTGTTTTAAACTGAAAAAAAACCAGAACCTTAACAAAAGCATACAAAGAGAATTCCAGGAATTCAACAAGCTCAAACAGAATTATCACATGTATGCATGCATATTTTTCACAATAATAATCAGCATCAAGTTTAATAATGCCTGCACCTCTGTAGGTTGTTGGCAAGCACTAGCCTCCCTCAGGTAGATGCCTCGTGAAGTAGGAGCTGCAGCAAAAATGCATCATAAATAGAGTTACGATTTCTTTGCACTGATAATCCAAAATCTACTAGAATTCTTCAATCCCGACACGGGCAGAAGAAACTTGATCGCTAGTGAACAATAGCTCAAACTTTCTTGAAAAAATTAAAAGGCCTCTAAAAATTCATGAAATCAGTTGTAGGCGAGGCAGGATTATCTCCGAATATCAGGCAAAATCCCCCAATAGTTAACGAATTATCATGAGGGGCATCGCAATTATTTTAAAATAACTATACAATAGTAAGCAAATATCACTTTTTTTTCAAAATTTCAAAGTAGCATAATGATCAGACCGAAAAAGTCTAGTGTTTGCATGTTATGTGTGGACCTGGAAGACATCACCTATACTTACTTGATTTTCCAGATTGATTGACCATTATTTCATAGCAAATACATGGAATATTCCGGGACTGCCTTATATATTCGTGGGCTCTGTCATGCAAAAAAAAGTTAAGACAGGCTACAGATGACAATTGTAAAGGAACAGATGCCTAGGAAGAAAATCTAACCTGTCAACTTGCATAAGCCCCTGCCCAGTGGATAGTTTATCTGCTGGCAATTCACCTACAGGACCGGATGTATTCTCAAGGGCCTTCCTTACACTGTATGGACTTACAGGAATACCCTCAGCCTGCGCAAATGATGTTCCCACAAGAAGCTTTAATTTAACACTGACAGAGTAGAACCAACCGTGCAACAAGGGCAAAAGGAGGATAAAAAGGAATAGAATGGTAGACGAGAACCTTCATTGCACTAATAAGTAATGCAACTCCACCACAAGCAGATGGAGATGCCATTGATGTTCCATTCATAAGCATGCGTTTTTGAAGAGTCCAGGTAGGGACAGGAGCAACAGCCCCTCCAGGAGCACTAATACTGACCCCAAGATCTCCATCAGAAGTTGGTCCTCGGCTTGACCTGCATCCCATTTCAAAAAATTACAGAGTATTCACGTTCAAACAATAGCAATGGCCTAATGTTGAGTTTGCAGAAACCTAAATATAGAGTGAGGCAAAAGGAAATTGGTATACCATGTGTATTCAAGTCCTTCAGAAGGAGGCTCAACCACAGAATGAGCACCTGCAGCCATGGAAGGAGAGACATATGCACCAACACCTATAATGCTTGAAGTTGTGCCACCAGGAGCACCAACAGTACTTAATGCTGGACCACCATTGCCAGCACTACTTACAAATATAAGACGGTGCTTGTTCACCACCTAATTAAAAGCAATGGTAACCCATAGCATATAAGATTATGAAAGAATAAATACAGAAAAGAAGATAAACACTTATCAAAGCTGAAATTGCAAGGTTTGGATTTGATACTTCATTAACAAGGTCAACGAAGCGGCCATAATCTGGCAGTAACGTTGGTTCCCCATAACTCATGTTGATGAGATCACATTTATGCTGCAAAAACGAAAGTGTCATTAGTTAATAAACTATTTAAAAAAAAAAAACAAATTGCCTTGTACAATACACACATCACCAATAATACAATATGTTAAAGTAAACAAACCTTTGAATGACAGATTGGACAATACAATGACAGTGCAGCAATCCTCGAGAATGGACAAAAAGAATTCAAAATACTATTTATCACAGCATTACCCCCCTGCCCCGCATTTTGTTTGTTCCGGGGAAAGGGAATTTGAACTCACAATGTCCTCTTGCAAGGAGAGATTTAGCTAGTATTTCGGTAACTACAACTGATTTGAGAAAAAGAAATAAATTATACATACCTCCACAGCAGCTATTAGGGCCCGGATCAAGCCAGTGCCTGTCTCCATTGAACCTAAACGTGTGTCGCCAATTTTGCAAGATATCAACTGGGCCCCGGGTGCAATTCCATTCAATAACGGCTCCTGACATAGTTAAAAATGACAGAAATCAAGTCATTTCTAAAAGAAAGAAAGAAAAACGAAAAACTAAAGTAAATTAAATAGCAGTACCTTCGGGTGGAAGGCTGTAGCAATACCAGCAACATGAGTTCCATGAGGCGAGCAATCCGTTACAATACTTAAGATGTTTCCGTCACTATAAACATTAAGAACAAATGTACAGGCGTCTAACTTGCTGAACACTCCATGCTTCCTTTCAATCCTGAAAGAGCATTTTCCATGGAATTAGTTAGGTATCCAGATTGTGTAAAAGATCTACTAACTCATTTAGTTCACTAGCCTTTCCAATGTTAACAATAGCTAAAATACAAAACTAACAAGGATTTCAAGATCTGAGCAGAAGTGTTTGATTAAAATTCCTCAAAAGCTTGAGAATGCAGCCAAAAACAGGTCAGATGCCAAGTTTTTCATCCAAACAGAGAGAAGGGCTGCATGTAGGGGTATTGATCGTCCATTACAATGTGCACACATTTGCAAATGTGGAAGGGGTAAGGCTCACATTCTCTAAGCTTATCAAAACATACAGTGGATAAACTTATACAGACCGAACCGTGCTGTGTATACCTAAACTCCTAATAGCTTTAAGTTCAACAAGGATGCCTTTCCTTCTACACTACACATGATGAACAAATTTATGAAACAATTAATTGTAAATGAATGAACTATAATCAGCAGAAATTAATCTTCAAAAGATATAGTGAGTCTGAAAAGATGAAAGGCATCTTCTGGGATATAAATATAAAGAAATTTTAACTATGGCATACCTATAATTTGTAAGCGGTACGAAGTTAGCTAGCTGTCCACAATCTGAGTTATCCTCAACACTCTGTGTGTCAAGAGCAGCCCTCCACAAATCTCCATCGTGCCATACAACAGCATCTATGACAGGCCCCTTGTCATCATAGCTCTAAAATATAGAAAAGAGATTTGCATTTTCAGGAAAACAACAATAGTTTGGGAAGAGGAATGGATTAAAAGAACCTGGCACTCACATCAGCCTGTTTCCGTAGCAAATCAATTCTGGCTTGAAGGTCTTCATGAACCCTTTTCAAGTCTGCTTCCTCTGGATTGGAGTGTTTCTGGAAATAAGCATATCTTAAAGAATTATGCAGGAATACAGAGAAATGTGCAGACTATGGGAGCATCAAGAACATCAATGCCTCGGCAATCACTGGTTCACCAAAGTTGGCAAAATGTTATGAATACATCCCGAGTGCTGATTTTAGTTTCAGCTTAATTCATTGAATGCAACAAATGCGATCTTCTAGGTTTTTTTTATTTGAGGAGAAGTTTGTATGTGGAAACCAGAAACTTGACTGCCCAATACACGTCTGAAATTTGAATGAAATAGCATTTACACTTTTTAATGACTGATACACATGTAACAGATAAATGCAGAAGCAATATGTTCATACAACCTCGTTGAATTCGTCCAGATGCTTTACAGCCTTGGCGATTTCTTCTTGGTTTTTCTCGTCCCACTTCTTTTTCCTCTCTTTCTGTCAGCAAATGGAAAAAAGGAGAGTTTTTTTCTTATCATTGAAATTAACAAATGCTTAAGATCTTTTTTTCTCAAGTTCCAAATTATATTGCTTTACCTTCAAACGAGAAGTCAGTGTGTCAGTGAGTAGCTCATACAAAAACTTGTAACCCACATGCCATTCACCAGAAGGATTCTTCCATGAAGAATTGACAACCAAAGAAGCACCTTTTTTAAAAAGAAAAAGGAAAGGGAAAGGGAAGAACTGATTAAAAACCAAAGTACAGATTGAAAAAACTACTGCAAATCTTAGAACACTCAGTGATTACCGACGTCAAAAGGTTAACACACACAAAGAAAATAAGCAATCGTTCGTGATTCTAGCCAAACCAGACCTGAAGCTCCTTTAATGCAACCATCTGCATTAGCCTTCACCACTTTTGAAGTATCAATATCTCCGCTCCCAGTACTTCATAAAACACACACAAAACTTCAAACTTTAAAATTACTACTAACAATAAGATTGCTAGTAATAAAAAACAATAAAAAAGACAAAATCCCGCCAATTATTTAAAAATTTTAAACTTGCCAATCAATAACATCAAGCACTTTAGGCTTCCCATCTGATGTCACTTGTAATCCAGAGGCAGCCGGATCAACTCCAGAATCTAAACCATAAATCCAATCAATCCTTAATAACTAAAAAGTCATGATCTTTATATCCCACAATCACAGAGAGAAGGAGAGAAAAGGGGTTCCTTTTTTATCGATCAATTCTTCATAATAACGACACAAAAGCAATGGTTTTTTTAATATCATAGGCAAAAAGAAAAGATGGGTTCTTTTTATATAAAGTATACCAAAGATAGCAATGATGACACCACGGCCATCATATTGAGGGTGAGCTTCAACGAAGTGATCAGCACCAATCTCTTTCTTAGGCATCAAGGAAGCCAAAAAAGTTGATTCATTCAGCTTGAAATTCCTGAGAGGCCGGTTCTCATCTCCACCACCATAACCACCAGATGTTTCAGTAATTGAATCCCCAGGCATCCCTTTGAACAATACACCACTTCTACTGCATTAACTTTTGCTAGTGTTAAAGTGCTGTCTCCTTGTGTTTTCGAAGAGCTTTATGTTACGTTTGTTTGCAAGTATAGAAGATGGAGACTGAAAATAGAATGGGGCTTTGGTGGCCCAGTTGTTGGGTTTATTATATAACGGCTAATTTGCATGGTTAGTAATGAATAAAGGGGTATTTTTTTTATCTTTTTTGCTAGTGGGTTTTGTAAGGATGTTTTGGGAATTTTGGCGGGACGGCTGCAGCAGTGGTGGTGGAAGGAGGGGAAGTGGTGGTGTGGTGATCGAGTGCCGCCTGGTAAAGTTGCTATGGTGGTGGATTTTTGTTTGGGTTGGGATAAGGATGTGGTGGCAGAATGTTTGGAAGTGGTGGAAATTACTGTCTGTCCTTGCATGTAATTGTAACGAATATTGTTTTTTAAATAATTTTTTGTATTAAAATATATATTAATAATTTTTTTTTTTTAAAACATGGTTTGCATTGTATTTCAAAACATGTTTTTAATCAGGACTCTCCGGATCCAGTTGAAAATTTCTTATCTTTTAATGGATTTCAATTTCAATTTCAATTCAAATAGGGTTCGTGATTGGTATCGACTACGCTACAATTGATAATTTCATGAAAATAATCAACAATGTGGACATATTAACTACAAAAGGCAAGATGGGTTTGTAGGGCCTAATCCGTAATTCTCAACCAGGTCTGATGTTGTAAGGAAGTTTCTTTTGTCAGACAAGGAGGACTTATTCCGATCATGACTTTCATTTTGCTTTGGACGTTGGATTCCCAGCGTAGAGAAGTGGTATCCAATCAAGGACATGGAGAATTATTAAAGCTATAGCATTGTGCTCGCTACCTGGTACGCTACAGAATTATTCCCAGCTAAACGAACGTGTGATTAATCCTCTCCTCTTTCATTGAACAAAAGCTTAACCCTTGTTTATATATTATACCTCCTCCTTCACACCACATCACTTCAAGCATAGAATTGGATTCCTGGTATTTTCGTCCCCAGCAGCAAAAAATAATATTAGAAAAAAGAAGTGTGATTATGGGCAGCCACGGAAGAGAATATTTTGAATCAATCACTCCTGTAAATACTAAACATCCTCACCATATTTCTCATCTCAACTAGTTTTTGAGACCTCTCTCTATCACTCTCCTCCTTGATGTCATCGTCATCCTATTTAAAGCCTTCAATTTTTTCACTGCCTAACTTGAAAAAATCTGTGAACCTTCTCTGTGTTGATATTGATTTTACTATATTTCTCACCAGCTTATGATTTCCTCTAGAGTAAAAAAAAAAAAATGTTCTGAACTCCATCAATCGTTTCCTGCACTTCCTTTAGCATCCCTTCTTTACACTCTTCTTTTTCTTTCATGGTATCTCCAGGATTCTAGCAACGAAGCTAGTAAAAATCTCTGTTTTCCCATCTGTCTTTCCCGTGTACGAAACCTGCAACATTTGCACTTCATCAACAAGAACACGAGGTGATCTGCCAATGATAATAAATATACCTGAGGTCGCGAGGAAACTGACATACCTATGCAATGAACTATGCTACAATGTTATGGCAGGAGGTGCCGCATGGATATGCACAGTCAATTAACTTGCTTGTATTTCTACTAAAATACCAGTCGCCAACGGCTTCTGCAATGGTCTGAAAAAGGACGTCGAGATTTTACTCACAATGCCAAACAATTTAAGTTTTGCAAGTAGTTTAAACTAAGAAGAAAGGGAAACATAAGAGATGGTATGTCTTAACTATTGCAGTAACCTTTACATAGAACAATGTTGGCTTCAGGATTTTCAATGATTTTATGAGTGATTCGGCCATGATCTTGAGCTGATAAAACATGGCCTGAATTTAAAGCAGGTGATCTAAGATTTTTCTAGAGCGTAACGGGCATTATGTTAGCAATGTACCTTACTGTGTATTTGCGGGGAGTCTAGCGCAAACCATGTGTCTTGTGACTCACTTTGGCAATGAGCAAAGCATGAATTTATAAACAATCCCCCTCTTCTAGAATATATGCGAGATGATAGCAACGCCACCAGCATGTCTTGCCTGAAATCTGGATACGAGATGTTTTCAGTTTATTCAAATTGCAAAACTTTGAGCTCATATACAGGATGGATAATGCCCAAGCAGAGACCAACCTTGCAATATGTCAAGCTGTCGTGTGTTACATGATGCTATGTTAAGCTTGCAACGGTTCCAGTGTCCTCTCGTGTCAGCGGAAGGTGGAACCAATGCATGATGGAACTGTTAAATTTGGCAGTTTCAATCATTCTTTATTGTCTAATGAACATAAAAATACAAAGCGATGCTGCTACGTGATTTCAGATAAATGAAGGCCGAGACAGAAATTACTTGGTAAACATCATAGGCTGTGTTCAAGATGAAGAATGGTGTTGTGATGTATTTTAAGAAATACTGCGGAAACATGCACTGCACCCATACAAGATAAATGCAATTACCACCCGAGTTAGCAAAAACCAGACTAAAAGGTTAGACAGGAGGCATCAGTAAAAGGTACCAGTTTTGGGTTGTTGAGGAAACTAGTGCAGTTCTTATTGAGATTCTCTTCAATCCCCTGCCGCGGAAAGTTCAAAATATCAATGCAAGATTCATGATTTAGCACGCGCAATGGAACACAGATTTCAGTAAGTTGTACCTGTAGAGAAACAAGGTTTTCAAAGAAGTTCCTCATAGTGTGGTTCAAAGTGACGTCTCTTCTGTAAGAACAAGCACAAAAAATATGAAAACATAAATAAAAAGACAGAAAACAAATTATACTGCACATTCATAAAAGAAAGAGCAAACTGACTCGTCCATGAAAAAACCGGCATCACTCAAGCATTTCACACTGGTATTCCTCGGTAATATCCTGGCAAAGTTTTCGCAATGGAGAAAGGATGATAAACCCCCAGCAGAGCAACCTGAAAGCAAAGCCTAGAGAAGAGATGGTTCAAAACTACAATCAAATTTATGACCACAAAGATCACATTTCCACTTCTGGGATGATTTTAAGCAGAAGACAATAGTCTATTCAAAACGAAGAGGCACGTTCAATAATTCCATTGAGAGATTTTTACCTTGCGTGCATGCATCAAGCCTTTGGGGAGAAGATCAAGAATGATTGCTTCCCAAATCTTTTTCCCTCTAAAGTAAAGGACTGATGTCTGTTTCAATCACATGCACACCAAACGGATCAAGTTAACTAAGCTTTAATCTGATGTTTGGTGCAAGAAAATTTGCGCAACAAACAAAATTTTCTTACTTTACTAAACAGAGATGAATGTATATATTTAAGTTCACTAGATTTTAGCAAGATTATGATTAAGCTTTTAGCTTTGAACTCCAAAACCAACATGACAACAAAAGGAATGAAAATTTTAGGTGAGCGGACTACCCCATTGTCGAACTTGGCATCTCCAGAAAACGAGCCTCCATCACAATATCTAAGCTTCACACGGTTCCAATTGTAAAAATCTGATAAAGAAAACAGAATTTAATGGTTAATTAACTTGAATAAACAACAACAACAAGACCAATTCTACACACGGGGATGTTAAAATCATGCCATTTTTTGCCATTAAATTTGTAGCCTGTGACTAAATGCTAGTATTCTGCTTCAAACACACTGAGAAATCACTGCCATTTTTTGCAATTGCACTGAGAAGCTTTTTCTTTGTATATGTAAACAAGCTATTAAAAAAGTACATAAATCCATACAAGATTTAGGTGGTAATTAATGTTTTGTATCTTGAACATGAGACAGGACCAAAAATCAATCATGTGAAAAAGCTATTAAGATTTCTCATCTGTGTTTATCTCTTTCTGTACTATTTTTTTTTTGGTCTGAAACTCACTAACACATTCTCGGGAGTATTATTGACCCCTGAAGACAATAAAATAGGGCTTTGGTTTTTTTTTTTTTTTCCAGAGACAAGAAAAGCAGGAAAGGCTGGAAAAGGAGAGAAGCTAGCTGGAAGCCTAGAAGCAGTAGCTGTCTGTCGACTGTATTATATATCACGTGAAACAAGACATGAAGAACATGGACATGTCATGTATGCATATGCTAGATTTCTGTGAACTAAATAATGGGCAATTAGATTTTGGATAACAAGCTGATTAATTACCTGGATTAAGAGAGGCATTGTTGCTTAGGATTCCATTGAAATCCTCCAACTTGTTCATGTAGAGGGTAGATCCCCGCCGCGTTTGGGCTCTCTCCAAGCATGATTGGATATCATTGCACCATCCACCTCCCTATCAAACATCATAATCATTTTTTACTTCCTGTTAACTTTCAGCTTCCTAATTTCACAGTTCTGGATCCCACCAACTATTTTCTTTTCCCTAAAAGCCAATCCAAACCCCTTCCTTGGTGTGGGTGTGTTATCTCATGTCAAAAAAACCTAAACATTAACTTTTTTGGAGAATCTTCTTTTTGAAGCTTTTTAAGATTTTCAAGCTTTTGTAGTTTTTTTTTCCTCGTATTATTTGCAACTTCTATATATTCCAACTGGCCACCACTGCCACCATAGTTAAGTTAATGCCTAAGCTGTAAGCCAAAACCAAAACCAAAACTGACGGGCAACAATAGGGACTGTTAGTTATTACATCAAAGGCTTTGCTTAGGTTGAAAGTTTGGAATCTAGACCAATGATTTTCCCATTTGGACCAGCAATTCTTTTGAGACCATATCGTGGGACGTACTCTTTGGTGCATCTTTCGCAGCTCTTTAACTTCTTTCGGCATTTTCCTTTTCGTAGGGCCATTGAGGTCACGAAATGAGCAAAATTTCTCAATAAAATGGCGGGAGTAATAGATGTGACAATTGGATTATTGTAGCGATCAAAATTGCTGTATTCCTATGAAATGACTTCACAAATTGAGAGTTGATATGTTACTTTCACACGTCCTACCTTCCAGTTTTCAGCAAGCCCATCAATAGTTTTAACCTGCTATACCAATAATGAATTTCTACCCTCTTTAGCAGATGACCAGACGAATCCAGGCCACAGATCTGCACAGTCTCTGAAATGGTGAAGCGAGCTGCAAGTTGCACTGGCAACATGATGCACGAGACCCTAGGCAAACTAACCCACTTTGTCGTATTAGTTTCCTAAATCTTCCAACCATACAAAACTTAACGAAGGTCAACACATCTTCCCCAAGGTCACTGTACATTCACCAAAGAATACTGCCTACATGGCAAGTTCTCATTGGATACCTTTTGTGAACCGATTTTGTGTGGTACACTACTGACCCTATTATAATAAACCAATGAACTTTTATCATGATAGCTTCTAACCATAGTTTTTTCATTCAACTATTTTCAGATGAATTTATGCATTGGTTTTTATAATATATTTATGTATCAACTACGACTAAATTATTTTTTATTATTATTTAAAAAAACATGTTTTTTATATTGATATGGTATACTTATTATTTAGAGGAATAAAACCTTTTAAATATCAAATTCTAAAATTTGAATTGGAGAAGAAGTAAAGAAAGACTGAAATTGATTTAATTCTGGATCGCTTAACATGCCATGACGGTGTTTATGACTTTATTATCAACTAAACTAGTTAATGAATACTTAAATTATCCTTCTACCATAAGGATTTTACCTCAAATTGCAGAAGCCAGTTGCGTGCACCAGCACCGAATCCTCTGTGCAAGTGATACGCTGGCAAACTTCCATCCAAGCAAACTACGAATAACAATATTCACCAACAAGGAAGAAGAAAACAAGGGTTAATGATAAAATAGTATATAGTAATTAATTAATGCTTCATAAATAAAGAATTGATGATGTATCAATAAGACAGTAAGAGATATGGTAAGAACTTACAGCCACCAATTTTGGAAGCATTGGGAACCAGGGTCATCTTAACAAGAAGCCGGCTATCTGAGCAAGTGCACCGTGATGCCAAATTCAACAATACCAGTAATATGGCTACTGCTAAATCCATCTTGAATGGGAGATGGGGGCGTTAGCTTTATAGAATTAAGATGGATCTTGAATGGCAGCAATGCGTTTTGTACGCTGAAAGGAACTGAAATCAGACGCTTATGACATGAAAGAGAAGGGACATTAAGGGAATCTACAACCGGAGGGGTGTCAGCTCTAACTCATGCATTGCTCATGTTCTTAACCAGACATGGACAATCCAGTCCATGTGACGAGAGCTAGGACTTGGGATCCTATTCAAGGAAGCAAAAAAGAGATAAAGAAGAAACTGAAAAGTGAAAGGGTTAAATTTTGGCAAGGTGTGTCAGCTGTATTTAAGGAGAGGAAGGGAATTTAGTAGCGAAAGATGTTGGCAATATCCAAGAAGCACTGTGACTTGAAGCCTTGAAGCTGCCAAGGTGGTTTTTCGTCTGTCTTGGAAAGAGATGGCGGAGAGAAGTGCAAGAGGGGAAGGGAAAGCAATGGACCGAACTTGGTATATGGGACCCGTCAAGAAATAGATTAATTAATCGTGTTATGATAAGAGTCTTGAAAGGGAAGACAAGCACCAGTCTTTGGTGTGGAAATGGGTGGTGGATGGATTATATATTGGGTTGGTGAAGATAACGTTTTAGAAGTCATTGTTTCCTAGCGAGAAAGTTTTGTCTGTGTGGGGAAGACGAAGGGGGCTTCGTTGTTGAGAATTCCAGCCACCTTGCGACTTGTGAGTGCCTGGCGGTCCCCTTTATGGCTACTTGCCCACATGAAGCCGCAGCCTTGTGCGTCTCTCTCCCCCCCATCCTTCCTTCCTTGTAATGGATGCATCAACAAATCCTGTATTCCCGCTATTCAACTATTTGATCCAGAACAAAAGCTATAACTATAACTCGGTCCCTGATGTTTAAGAAATCAATTAACTGGTCTTTTTATAAATTATATATTTAACCGTTATGTTTATGGTTTGGTCCTTTCATCAATTTTATGTTATTTTCAGTCATTTCAGTTAGTTTTTCTACTTGTGAGAAATAGAGGAAGCAAAACGAAGGAAATACGATGGAGAGATTTGAATAGGAAAGAAGATATTTTCGAAATTTGGTTCAATCAGCTATAGCGACTATTCATACGAAATTTGGCAAATTGGCATACCAAGTCAAAAGGGGGAGGCACTTGCGCGTAGGCAAGGAAACAAGGTTGTGGCTGGGCTGGGGTGGCGTTGAAAACCTTCCTACTACAATATTTATGAAATTCAAATAATATTCATTAAAGACATATTAATATATATGGAGTAAACACATTAACCATACGCATTAATAATGCAGATGTTAGTTTCTTAAAAAAGAAAAAAAGAAAAAAGCAGTAGTGTGATCATAATATTCTAATGAAGAAACCTTTGGCATCATCTAGCTCGTTAATGGTATTGGAGCCTATGATGAACCAACCTTTTGCATGCACAGATGCTTGCTAATCAAAGAGAGGATTTGAATCCTTAATTAACAGTATTTATTTAACACCCGTTTTGATGTTTATTTATCATTTATATATCACCATTATTAAGAGTTGGTAGCTAGGTGCAATATCTAAAACAAACTAACCTTAATTAGACAGATGCAACTCTGGTCACTTTGTTCCCTCTCCCCCGGCCCATTATTAATCTTAACAAGTAGCCAACTCATTCACGGTTGTTAGATCTGAATCTTAAACAAGCTCCACCTGAGTTTCTTTAATTCACCCCCTCATGATTGCAGCATCTTCAAAGTGGTATTGATTAAACTTTGTCGAGTTTGGCAGTTAAACTCGGCAGGGAGTTGATATACTTAAATGATAAATCAAATTAAAATTTAAGCGACATCCAGTTTGACTTTAATAAGATTCAAATTAATATTATTTTTAAGAAAATCAACCATGGATTCACCCGTCCAGTCCGTCGCTCAGGCCATGAGCTGGGCTGGCTTTTATAAGGATGCTGAGGTTTCTGGGAATGTAGACCGACTTGTAGGGTAGGCTTATCGGAAGTGGGCTAGTGTTTGGGGCAGGCTTATCAATGGTGGTCTCATGGTCCACACGAGCATAAAATGGAGGTCTAAAGAGTTTATTAGTTGTCTTCAACTATAAACCTTGGAGTATGGCCCGTAACATATCAAACAGAAACGGGTGAACCAGCCCAGGCAGACCACAGCACAGGCACGTAGCTAGCAATGAGAAAACTGGTTAGCCAGTAGCAACACACGCTTCCCTGTATACAAAAACGGGGGCTAGTTTGCAAATCATCGTAATTTTGCTCTTTTGTTGTCCGTTTTCAGGCTGCTCCCAGAGCCAGACAGAAAATGGGCTGATGATAGACTGAGAGAGCGCGTGTGTGTGTGTTTTCAGCCTCTTCAAAAAGTCCCAGGTCAGTCCTTTCTCTCAGACCCTGATTTCCCATTTTGAAATTTCTTTTCTTTTGGTTTCAGATCTTTAGTTGTAAATTTTTCTTACCTTTTTCATTTTATTTTCTTTTTTTTTTGTTCTCTGCTTGTAAGCTCTACATGTTAGTTAGTGGTTTTGAGTTAATAGCCTGTAGGTTGGTTACCGGGAAAGTTTTGTGTTTTGAATTTGTTCATTTTTTGAGATAATAAAGAAATTTTGAGTCTTTTTGTTTGGTTTCAGAAGGCTTTTTAGAAGAAAAAAATGAAAATTTGAACTTAAATTGGCAGCATAATTGTCACTGGTTCAGTAAAGTTGAGGCTGTTGTTGTCTTGGTTGTTTTGAGAAATGAAATGCGCTTGCTTGATTTTAATTTGGATGGGAATTGTTTCATGTTGGTTGACATTCTAAGCTAGGGCAGACAAAGAAAGTGGGAATTATTCATCACTTAGGTTGTTACGCGTGTTGTATTTAAGTTGTGTTCTGTACTTCTGGCCGGGAATGGAAAATATTGAATTTGTTGATATATGCAACAGAAGCTTGAAGTGTTCTGTGTTCACTTATGTTTCTTTTTACAGGACCGCACTGTTTTGCAGGTTCCAAGAATATCTTTATTCAAGTGTTCATCGGACAAAGGATGCAACTTTGACTGCAATATTGGTGGCCAGACTTTCTTGGTTTTTTATTAGTAAGAAAGACTGGTTTGAAATAGTTTGGTTCTCTGTCATGGAGACCTTGTGGAAACTGTTGTATTTGCTGGAACCTGCACCTGTTACCCTTATAGTGACAGCAGTAGCTGTAACATTTGGGTCTGCTTTTCGAGCTTTAAATTATGGCAAAGAAATGGAGAGAAACCGTGACTGGTCAGAAGCATCCATTACATTGGATAGGTCACAAGCACTAATGATCCCGATAATGAGTTCTTGCAGTTTGCTGTTGATGTTTTACCTGTTTTCGTCTGTCTCACAGCTCCTTACTGCATTTACAGCCATTGCCTCTGTTTCATCCCTCTTCTTCTCCCTCTCTCCTTTTGCTGCCTATATAAAGTCACGTTATGGTTTGGCAGACCCGCATGTGTCTCGTTGCTGTTCAAAGTCATTTACACGAATCCAAGGGTTGTTGTTGGTGTCATGCTTTCTAACCGTTTCTGCTTGGCTTGTTTCTGGGCATTGGATACTGAACAATCTGTTGGGTATTTCAATTTGCATTGCATTTGTGAGTCATGTAAGGCTTCCGAACATCAAAATATGTGCAATTCTCCTTGCATGCTTGTTCGTATATGACATTTTCTGGGTATTCTTCTCGGAGAGAATTTTTGGTGCCAATGTCATGGTATCAGTGGCAACGCAACAAGCATCAAATCCTGTTCATACGGTGGCCAATAGTTTGAGTCTTCCAGGTTTGCAATTGATTACAAAGAAGCTTGAGTTGCCAGTGAAAATAGTCTTTCCCAGAAATTTGTTGGGTAGTACAGCTTCTGGAGGAAATGCTACAGATTTCATGATGCTTGGTCTTGGCGACATGGTATGTTAGCATTTTATTTTATTTTTTGTTAGCGATCTTGCGTAGTATTTATCAAGTCTATAAGACATGCTATCCCCCCATCCAAAATAGTGATGGTTTGACATCAAAGTTTATGCTTAAAGTTTTCTCAAATGGACTTAGGTAATATTTTGGGGCAACACCAGGGGCATCTGTGTAGTGTTAGCCCCAACAACCTGCCCCCCTCCCCCATCTTTGTTAGGCTAATTTTTTTTTAAAGATGCTGAATAAGCTGTTCATTGAGCAGTCATGCTAAATATCAGGTGCATCTGTATAGTATTAACTCGAAACCTCTATTGAGGTGATCTCTGCTACATAAGCTTTTACAAAAGATGGTGAGTGAGCAGTTCTTTGTGCGATCATTCTAAACACCAGTTGTCTGTAAATTTCCTTGTTGCGTCATGCTCTTGGATTTCTCGGTCGTTGATCTATAGCTTCTAATCCCTTTATTGGATTCACATACAGTCTTTAGTCCAGTCATGATAGGTAGACTTTTTGCATTCTGAGGTCGGATTGTATCCATGGGAGCCCATGGTTCCATATCTTCTTACCATGCATGTAGATATAGAATGATGAAGATACAAGATCCTTAGGACCTATTGGTTAAAAATCTTCGTAATCACTTCGCCACTGGCTATACTTTGTTTCTTCTACCTTTCTGATTCAGAGGCCTACCAAGAACTGATTTTAATGTTACTCTTGTTCCAAGCTATTCTTTCTGGTAGTAAAAGCTAAGCTGTTATGAATGATGATTTCACTGCCAGCATGCTTGGAACATGAAGTTATCCTATGATACACAACATGATATGCTTTCATTGCAACTTAATTTTGGTAAAGATATTTGTTAAATTTATTTGCATGCATGCTTGCGCACCAAAATTTTACTGGATGTTTTTTTACATGGATGATTTTGGCACCTTGTGCTGTATCAGGGAAAATATTGAAAGATGTCACATTTTATTTCGATAATGTTGTTCTTGCAGGCTATACCTGCCATGCTTCTAGCATTAGTCCTTTGTTTTGACTACCGAAAGAGCAGAGATCCCATGAATCTCTTAGATTTACATTCTTCCAAGGGACATAGATACATATGGTATGCACTTCCTGGATATGCCATGGGATTAGTAACTGCTTTAGCTGCTGGTGTTCTGACTCACTCACCGCAACCTGCTCTTCTCTATCTGGTACTTCTATTGGCAATGTATTTATTTGTTGAATACTATAGTTGGAATATACATGCCTTTTGCATGCCGGATCATGTTGCTTTTTTTTTTTTGTCACAAGAGATTAAATACCGTGCAAAGAACTTCCTAATCTTCTGTGCTTGCAACATTCCATTAGTTTCCTTTTTGGCTTGCCCCGTTTCGATATGTATTTTTGACGTGCCAGGTTTCGATATATTTCTTGTGGTTTAAGAACATTTGTATTTATCTGAGTTTTCCTTGCTTGATGGTGAATGTAGGTGCCTTCTACACTCGGACCTGTTATCGTTGTCTCTTGGATTAGGAGGGAACTGCCTGAGTTGTGGGAAGGAAGCATGTCTAATGGCAATGACAAAGCACGTCAAATAGAAGTTTGAGCCGAGCTTTGTGGGCTTGACACCACAGAGTTTGCAGGGCCAGTTGGAAGTTGTAAATTATCCTGGAAGTTGAATCCATTGGGAACTTAAACAAGATAATCAGCAATTTGATGTTTATTTAGTTGTATTTGACTTTTCGGCCAGCCGATTCAGTTGTTAGATATGAAAGAAGGAAGGAAATTTATCTTTTTGATGTCCTTTTCACAAGCAATAGAAAAAAAGGAAATGTTATTATTCTCATGTGATTATAGTTAATTAATGAAAAAAATATAAAAAATAACAATAACAAAATATTAAATCAAAGGTGGCCAGATTCTTTTCCACGGAGCACCTCTTATCCCGGATGAGTTCTTGTGCTTTTGATGGAGTGTTTTTCTTGTTAGACAATAAGAGATACTTTCAAGTGATTATACCTTTTACATGATCAAGATGAGTTTAACAAATCTCTAAGATTTAAGTCTAAATTATTAAAGAATGAAGCATGTTTCTTCAACTACAAAATCAATATTTAAGTGGATGAAAAGGGGGAAAGGGATTATATTCGCATGCCATCTTGACACTTTCAGTCATCATGGAAAAGAAAAGAAAAAAAAAAAAAACATATACTTATAATTGTCAAGGCTTCATAAAAGAAAATAAGTGAAAAACCAACGTAAACTCGTAACCCGAGCTATTTAATTAGAATAATCAAATCTAGAACACCCTGAAGCATAGATTTCAATAAATAAATCAAATGTAAAATGTTGAAATTAAAAAAAATCAATCATAAAAAATAATTTGAAAGAAAAAATAGTAATTAAAAGAATGGAGATCAAATTTATAAAAAAAAAAAAAAACAAATTGGAGGATGGGTAATTTTTTATTAAAGGGATAAATTGAAAAGAAAAATTAATTCCACCAAAAAATTAAAGAAGAAACCACCAAGAGAATGGAGATCAAATCTAAAAATATTAACAAATTTAAAATTTTGATTAAAGGATGAAATTGAAAAAAATTAAAAGTTCATAAAAGAGGCAAGAAAAGAATGAAGAAAAAAAGAATCGAGATCAAATTTTAAAAATAAAAAATATAGATTAAGGGATGAAATTGAAAAAAAATAAAAAACTTTTAAAATAACGAAGGACACAAATTAGAAATTCAAAAAAATAAGGATGTATACTCAAATATTCCTAACCAAAGGGACTAGCATGAAATTTTAACTGCCATGCACAAATTTCAAGGAATGAGAGAAAAGAAAGGGGAATAGCTTCGATGACAACTCATTCATAACAACTCAACACACGTGTGCCTATGGAGAAAGAGGACACCACGAACAATTAACTAACACGACGAGAAAAAAATTAACCATTGGATAACACTTCAAGCATTGTTGAAACTCTGCATAACCTTCAATGCGTCTCTGCGTGTAACGCATGCATATGACGAGTTTGAGTTTTTAATATTTTAAAATTATTGTAAAGATCAATTTACCACTATACCAATTCAATTATAACAAAAAACCTTAGCTAAAAATACAAAAATATCCCTATAAAAAAGTAAATTAATTATGGAACCAAGGGTAATAGTAAATCTAATGTGCTTTGAATTTAAATATTTTTAAATTACTGTAAAGATCAATTTATCCCTCTATTCATTTTATTATAACAAAAACCCTATATAAAAATTTGACCATCGGATAACACTTCAAGCATTGTTGAAACTCCGCATAACCTTCCATGCGCCTTCGCGTGCAACGCATGTATCTGACGGGTTTGAATTTTTAATATTTTTAAATTATTATAAAGATTAATTTACCTCTCTACCCTTTCAATTATAACAAAAAAACCTTAGCTAAAAATACAAAAATATCCCTATAAAAAAAATAAATTAATTATGGAACTAAGGGTAATAGTAAATCTAATGTGCTTTGAATTTTAAATATTTTTAAATTATTGTAAAGACCAATTTACACCTCTATCCATTTTGTTTTGGATCATTTTTATTTTACAGTTTCATCCTCATTGAGTTTTCTTTTCATATCAAATTTAATTATCTTTCTTTTTATTGTTATTTTTTTATTTTAGCAAGTTTTTTCAATTAATATATTTTGACGATTTCATCTAAGATTAAAATTGTATGAAAATTAAGCTTTTTGGTTGAATCATGTCCAAGATTTCACAATCGTGAGTTTTAGAGATTAAACCAGTTTTATGAGGTTTGTGCTAAGTTTGCTTGATTTTTTTATTTCCCCTGGTTTAAGCTATTTTGTTTTAAATCACCATTTAACATTTATTCAATTGGAGTTTGGGTTTCTTTTTTTTTTTTTTTTTCATTTCTACAGAATCCATTGTTGGTCTTGAACATGACCCAGGTTATCTCGAATAATTTTATTTTTTTGTTTTTTGTTGGTTTCTTTCGCTAACATTTTAAATTGATATTTTTTTTCAGATTCCATCCATCGATATTTAAAAAAAAATTAAAATAATTTATAAAATTAAAATTTATTTTCAGTTTCACTTCCCTTTATTTTTTTAATTTTTCAATTTTAGTCCTCATTATTTTTATTTTGCTATTTGTTTTATTTGAGGTAAATTTTTATTTTTCTTAAAATTTCATCCTCTTTAAGTTTTTTTTCTGTCAAATTTGATTTTTTTTTCTTATTATTTTTTTTCTTTAGAAAATATTTTGAATTTATATATTTATTTTATTCTATCATTCAACATTAGATTAATTAGAAATTGAACTTCTTAATTAAATCCAGATCCATGATTTCACAGGTTTTGTGTTTTTGAGATTAACTTAGGTGAGGAGGTTTTCTCGAGTTTGCTTGGTTTTATTTTTTCTTTCTTCAAGCTCTTGTTTTAAACACTTGGCTCTATTATTTTTATTTGTTTGTTTTTTGTGTGATTTTTTACTAGTTTTGGAAATAACTTGGGTTTTCTTATTTGTTGTTATTTAATGGATATACATTGGTTAATCAATATTAAATTGATTGGAATTGAATTTCTTAATTCAACTTGAATATAAATTTTAATGAGCTGTGAATTTGAGACCTTAGTCTAAGTCTAGAAGGCTTGTTTTTTTTAAGCTGTTTTTTTATTTATTTTATTATTCAACGTTTATAATTTTAGTGACCAAGCTCTAGTTTTTCTTTATATGCCTTCCAGGTGATGTTTTGTGAATTTAAAATTATCTAGGTTGTTCTAGGTCTTTTTATATGTTATTTTTGGTTGGGTGTCTTTTTATATTTTTTTAAATTGATTTATTTTTTATTTTATTTTTCAATATTGTATCGATTGAGAATTATATTCTTTTTTTGTTCCGTCCTTCAAGATTGAGGTTTTTTTGTTAGACTTTATGACTGTCTTTGAATTTCTTTCTATTTGTCTTTCACGATCTCAACACTCAGATCACGAGTTTCGCATGTTGACTTAATTTTTTGTTCAGTTGCTCTTTTTAAATTTAATATTTTTCACGCTTCATCCTTTAATATTAAATTATTTTGAAATTGAGTTATATGATGTTTACTGATTTGCTTTTTATTCGATTGTTTCACTCGCATGATCCAAATCACATAATTTAGTTTGCTTGGTTTTTTCGATTATTTTTTATTTAATTTCCTTTTTAATTTCATAATTTAATACTAGATTTGTTTAGAATTCTACCTAAACTTTTTTTTTATTTTTTTATTTTAATGTTAACACCTAACTTATATATTTGACTTGCTCGGTTATGTTGATCTAAATTATTATTTTTTCTTTTATTCTTCCACATGTAATTGACTGAAAATTTAATTTCATTTTTAAACCATTTTCTTTACAGGTTTTCTATTCTTTTTTCTTGCATGGATCCATGCCTCGAATTTCATATTTTAAAAGCTTTTTAAAAATATATTGCATCGCCCGAGTTTTTTTTTTTTTTAACTAATAAAAAAATATTATGATCCATGACACCGTAAAGAGTAAAGACCCACAAGTCTAAAAGAATGTCCAGGAATATTTGTAATTTTTTTTTTAATTTTTAATTTTAATTTTATTTTAAATATTTTTATATACTGATTTTAAAAATAATTTTTAAAAATTAAAAAAATTTATTTTAATATATTTCTAAATAAAAAAAACACAATTTCATATTTATTATAAAAATAAATTAAAAGAAAACGATACAGAAACACTCTTCACTGTCTTCGAAATAGATAGATAGATAAGGGGCAAAATAAAAAAAAGGCTGTCTTTTTGCCTCTCCTTCAATATAAACAATCAAAACCTCTCCATTATCCCCAATCTCAATTTTTGACTACATAAATCTAAAATCAAACAAAAACCCACCATGATATCATCCATGGCTGCCACCTGTTCTCCAACCTCTCTAAAGCTTCGGTTAGCCATGAATTGCCATAACCGTCGAATATCGCCTCCAACACAAACACGGCCTTGGATGAGGAACAAGGAGGTAGGTAGTGGTAGCTTTCGCTTCCTCTTCCAGCCTCAAAATGAATGGTGTTTTGATGGAGGTTCGTGGATTGGGTCGAGTTCTGCTGCGGATAATTTTGCTGGATGGTCTGATTCGGATCATGATAATGATCAGTCTATTGAGAATCAGAGAAAGAAATGGCTTAAAGGTAATGAATTTAAAAGTTTTGATTTTTGGCTCTTTTTTTAAAAAAAAAATTAATTTTGAGAAATGGATTATGTGTTTTAATTTTGTTAGCTTGTAATGCAAAATGTAGCTCTCTCAAGTGGGTTAAAGTTAGCCTACTTGGCAAAATTTGTGTTCTTCTGATTTTTTACCTTTCTTATTTAGAATCTGTAATTGTCCATGTTTAATTGCGATTGAGAAAAGTTGGCATAAAGGGAGGCTAAATGTTTAGTTTTTTTTGTTGTTTTTGTGGTAGTTCTGGGAGATGAATCATGGATATGCTTCTTCTTTTTTAAGATTAAAATGTGAAATTTAGTAGCTCTTTCAAGGGGGTTGGTTTTGGTGTATTAGGCAAAGTTTGTATTGGGGTTTTATTTTAATTTGTTGGTCTTAGGATCTGTGCTTGCTGCTTTTTAACTATAATCATATTAGTGAATGATACTGAGTAAATCTGAACAAAGCTATAATCTTTGTTGCTGTTGATTCGGTTGATACTTTCTTAGCATATGAACTCTTTTGTTGGAGGATTATTACTGCATTTCCGTGTGAAAGTGAGAATGGTTATAAAGGTTTCATTTATGTGTTTTTAATGGACTGATAACACTTTGGAAGTAGTTTGCTTTCAGGGATTGTGGGAGCTGGAGTAGCCGGGGTCATTCTATTTGCAGGGCTTACCTTTGCAGCATTGTCTTTAAGCAAGTGGAGCACTTCCAGTAAGTTGCTGCTTCTGTTCTTAGAAGAATTCATTGGCCAGTACTGATATAAAAATATCAAAACTATAGACCATATGATGTTTTTTCTGCACAAAAATAAAATAAAATAAAATAAAAATAATAACAGTAAATAATGAAATGAAATAAAGAACAGATGCTCAATTGTATGCTAACACAGTCTTCTGGCTACTGCTTCCTAAGCTTCTGGTTTGAATGTCCTGTGTATAACAAACAGATAGGCTTTGCTAAAATGTATGGATCTTTTGAATTTCTCTTCTCCTTGGTGTTCAACTGTACCAATGCTTAATTATAATGCTCAATACAGGGCCAAAACAACAGATGGAACCATTCACAACTCAGCAGGAAGTTTCATTGGCCTCTGACAAGGAGGATGATAAAGTTGAGGAGAGTAAAAGTGAGGACAGAAATGATAGTGATCTGGAAAGCGAGACAGATATACAAACAGATCTTTCTTCATTTCCAGAACTTAATGAAGCACCCAGTGAAAATGTACTTGGTGACAGCACTGAGACCTCGACTGTAGACAATGTTGATTATGCTACTAGGGTCAGTGGTACCGGTAATAATGATTCTTTTCAAGAAGATTTACAATATGAATCAAGTTTTGATGACAAGTCTGTTGCTCCTGAAATGACTCCCAGCTCAGAGAATTTGCCCAGTTCTGAAATTAATGCAAGTTCCCCTGTATCAACTTTTGAAGTAGATAAAAATCCTGTTAATGTCGAACCTAGCAACATGCCAAATATAACAAATCTTAACACGGACCACCAGAGTGAATGGCCTGTCTCGAAGATAAATGAGAATTCTGATCCTTCATCAGATTCTTTTACTTCCACTGTTCTTGAACCCAAAGAGCCTATGGGTGTGAATATTTCAGACAGTTCACCCATGGATACAAGTTCAGAACCTCAAATTGTTCCTGAAGATGATACGGAAGCTGTAGCCTCTCTTTTAACCAAAGAAAATCTTGATCTGAGCAATACAACACAGAACTCAGCTGAGAGAAATAGTTCTTCCCTGGAAGTGAATTACTTAGATGAAAGTGATTTCTCAGGAACAGTGTCTGAGTTTGCAAACCAAAAAGCCATAATTGCTAATAATGAGATGAAGGAAAGCAAACCATTTTTTGAACTGCCAACTTCTGAAATTTCTTTCTCCTCTGCTGGTATACCTGCTCCATCTGCAGTTTCTGCAGCCTTGCAGGTGCTTCCTGGAAAGGTTCTAGTTCCAGCAGTTGATCAGCTTCAGGGACAGACATTTGCTGCATTGCAAGTTTTGAAGGTACTTCTTTGCTAATGTCTTTGCTTATCAATATTTTAGAGTGATGGTGGGGCGACCAGTGTGTATAAACTGTATAGAAAAATGTGGACTACCAATTTAAAATTTTTCTTGTTCTTGTTCTTTTTTTACTTTTTATTTTTTTATAAATTTATTCCAGGTTATTGAGGCTGATGTTCAACCTAGTGATCTATGTACACGCCGTGAATATGCTCGCTGGTTAGTTGCTGCTAGCAGTGTTCTTTCAAGGTATGCATCTTTCTTAATAGGATGACTTGTCTAGCATTAAGCTTGAGGATTAGCATCCAACTAGCAATGCAAAATTTTCATCAGAAGCTTAAAATATGTGTTTTGACTGCCTTCTGATTGCTTGAAGGAGCACGGTGTCAAAAGTATATCCTGCAATGTACATAGAGAATGTTACTGAACTTGCGTTTGATGACATCACACCTGATGACCCTGATTTTTCATCCATTCAAGGTTCGAATTGCAGCTAAGATCTTCAATTAAAATTTTAGTGGCAAAGCTTTGTTTCACAGCATTATATTTGTTAACCGAGTTGTATCTTTTAGGCTTAGCTGAAGCAGGATTTATCTCAAGCAAGCTTTCGAATCATGATTTGCTTTCTTCTTCAGTTGAAAACCAAGGTCTATTTTACTTTGCTGCTGAAAGGTGATAGCAGTTTTACCCTGCAATATTAAATGTGCTGATTTTGATACCCTGTTTAATCCTTGATGAATTTATAGTACCGTGTTATCTCACAATTAGGCTGGTCTTTGTCCTTTCTAGAATTCAGAGCCACTATGTTAACTTCCAATTGTTCTCTAATTAGTGTTTATAGTATTTATGCATCATATATGACGATGCTACCTAACCTTGGCATTATGGTGTCATGCAAGAGACTGCGGTGCAAAATTTCTCCTCTGGCTAAACTCAACATCATCATGCATTAAGTGTTGTATCATTTGGAATCTACCATGAAAGAATCTACCGGGATTTTTCTGTCTTTTGTTTCAAATATGTGCAGCAATATTATTGTTTACAATTTTATGATTCATCTCTTTGTTATTGTACTCATCAAGTTTTGCCACTGCAGCCCTTTATCACGCCAGGACCTTGTAAGTTGGAAGATGGCCCTGGATAAAAGACAACTTCCAGAAGCAGATAAAAAGGTCACAGCTTTTTCTTTCTTAATCCATCTCTTTTGCTACTGTGTTGCATTTGGTCAAAATGTTTTGAGTGAGTGTTGCATTTATCTTTCTTTTGCAATTGCTTGCAGATGCTATACAAGCTTTCTGGGTTTAGAGATATTGACAAGATAAACCCAGATGCATGGCCTGCACTTGTGGCTGACTTGTCTGCAGGAGATCAAGGAATTATATCACTTGCATTCGGTGAGTCATGTTAGCCTGCAGTCATATTTTCTTAATTTTGTGTTGAGTTGGATAATTGAGATGCCTAACCCACCAACCCCCTCCTATGTGTCTCCCTAAAGGTTGCACGAGATTGTTCCAGCCTGAAAAACCTGTCACAAAGGCCCAAGCTGCTGTTGCTCTTGCAACTGGTGAGGCTTCTGACACAGTTAGTGAAGAGCTTGCACGCATTGAAGCAGAATCTGTGGCAGAAAATGCTGTTTCTGCCCACAGTGCTTTAGTAGCTCAAGCTGAACAGGATATAAATGCAAGTTTTGAGAAGGAGCTTTCCATGGAGAGGGAAAAGATTAATGCTGTAGAGAAAATGGCTGAAGAGGCAAGGTGCGAATTAGAAAGGTTAAGAGCTGAGAGGGAGAAGGATGGTGTGGCCTTGATGAAGGAACGCATTGCTATTGAATCTGAAATGGAAGTTCTTTCAAAGTTAAGGCGTGAAGTGGAGGAGCAGTTGCAAAGCCTTTTGAGCAACAAGGTGGAGATATCATATGAAAAAGAAAGGATTAGCAAGCTTCAAAAGGAAGCTGAGATTGAAAAGCAGGAGATCTCTAGATTACAGTATGACCTAGAGGTTGAGCGGAAAGCCTTATCTATGGCCAGGTAAGAAAATAATAATTGCCTTTGGCATGACCGGCCAATATAAACCTGAAATGGAGTTATCATGTTGTCCTCGAATTTAGTTCTATTGCCTGATTGCAAAAAACATTACCATAACTAATTACGTCTTTCATTTTTTACATTATCATTCAGAGCTCGTGGCCTTAACTAATTACAACCGTCTTTCATTTTTTATGTTATCATTCAGGGCTTGGGCTGAAGAAGAGGCAAAAAGAGCAAGAGAGCAGGCAAAAGCCCTTGAAGAGGCTAGATATCGGTGGGAGAAGCATGGCATCAAGGTGGTTGTTGACAGCAGTCTTGATGAAGAGAGTTCTACTGGAGTTACATGGCTGACTGCTGGAAAACAAGTCTCTTCTGTTGAAGGAACTGTTAACAGGGCTGAGAACTTGGTGGACAAGCTCAAGCTAATGGCAGATAACGTTAAAGGGAAGTCTCGAGAAGTAATTGATAAAATCATACAGAAGGTACAGGTCTTAATCTCAATTCTGAGAGAGTGGGTTGCCAAGGCATATGCACAGACCAAAGAACTTAAAGAAGCCACCATCTCAAAGACACGGGGATCAATACAAGAGTTGCAGCAGAACACAACTGAATTTAGTTTTGCCATCAAGGAGAAGGCAAGAGGATCAATGCAAGAGTTGCGGCAACATACTGCAGATTTTAGTTTGGCTGTCAAGGAAAGCACAAAGCGGGTGGCAGAAGATTGCAGGGAGGGAGTGGAGAAACTCACACAGAAGTTCAAATCGTGAATACTGCCCTGACCTCCAGTTTCTTCTCACTGTACCAGTAATAAATTTTGCAGGCAACTATTACCGAGAAATTAGAGATGTAATATTCGTTTATCAACTTTCATAATCTTCACCCTCTTTTGAAAATGTTAGTTGGGTGTTGCCACAAATTACCATCTCAAATAAAATGTAGCTCTGTATTTTAATTACTGTGAAATGGAAATGATATCCGCGCTTGTGGGATTTGTGAGTATGTGGATCCTTTAAATGAGAATTGCATGGGCATCAATCAACCTGCTCATTTCCTTCGTGCTACGATTCCTTACCTGTTCAAGTTCAACCATGAGGATTCCACTTCTACAAATAAATTCCACTATGATTTACGCTATAATTATATGATTCCATATTCTCGTGCTCTGAAATGCAAGATCAGTAGCTTATGCGCATGTATCTCTCGACAATTCGCATCGCGGCCAACGTGCCTGCCAAGCTTATAGAACAGGGTCGAGGATGCATCTATTGGAGAGTGTAATAGAACTGAGTGGCAGAGTTTAAGTTTCAAAATGATTTTTTACGAGAATTATATTAAAATAATATATATTTTTTTATTTTTTTAAATTTATTTGTGATACTAGTACATTAAAACACATTACAAAAACACACAAAAATTAATTTTTTTAAAAAAAACATTTCAAATATTTGGTAAAGAGTGTTCTAGCCAAGCTGCCAAACATCCCCGATAAAAGAAAAGCACGAGACTACGTGAAAGGGTGCATTCATGCCTCTAAAAAGTCCCAACATAAGCATTTGTCAGGAAGGCAAAAGCCGATCTGCACTAGCAGAATCCATAAATGGGCAAAGACTCGAAAGCATTAGCTACTAATGTGAGCATTAACCTTTTTCTTAGAAGTGATGAGCAATAAAACACAAACCAAATCAATGATGCATTGCATGCTTTTGTAATCTTATCTCTCGTAGTCCAAATAATGTCTGTTCCAAAAAGGGACCAAGTTAATTTCCGAAATCACCCATGCAAATAGCTGCAGTTAATTTGAACATATGCTGATCATAAAGGAGGCACACAACATTTAGTTCTGGATAAAAAAAACAACAGAATTTGCTGAAAATTAAAATAAACAAGTTACTGAGCATTGCCACTAAACAAATCCGTTCCTCTAACTAGCATCTAATAGCAAGAGACTTCAAATCAAATCACTTCTTCTTCTCACCACCCCCAGCAGACCTGCAAGAAACATTACCACAGAAGGCAATAAGAAGTCATTACATATAGCATAAAAGCACGTTTTTTTTGCAAATCTATCAACAAATCAGGTAAAACAAGGAAAGGAAAACAGGATATCCTAGAAATATACCTCATCTTGCGGAGAACATTGGACATCTCCTCACGCTTCTTCTTAGCTCTTTTGTGTGTCCCAAGCTTTCTTTTAGCCACCTTCAAAGCACGTTTGTCCTTGCCAACCTTGAGAAGCTCAGTGATCCTCTTCTCATATGGTGCAAAGCCAGCAACTTCCCTGATCAAACTCCTGACAAAGAGAACCCTTTTGCTAGATTTCTGCACTCAACTCGTAAATGGGAAAGAGACCACATCATATCCATAATTTATTATACAAAAAAAAAAAACAAACAATAGTCTCATTGAACAAATTGTTAATCTAAAGTGGCCTAAAATGTCCAAAGATAAATCTAAGGAAGAACAGCAATGTAGTCCCTAAAGCGAAAAGAAGTTCAAAGTTAGTAACCATGAAACTTGCTTGATAAGAAGTTACATACCCCTTTGCGATCAGAAGGACGTGGAGCTAAATCCTTCTTAGTAACTACGTGCCCCTTGTTCAAACCCACAAAGAGACCGGTATTTGGCTGTTTTGGAGCCATTGCTGGAACAGAAAAGATTGATCATTTCAGCACACAATCAAACTAACATCCCAAAGTTAAATGAATCAGGTTCAAACCATCCAAAATCCAAGTACTGAATCACACTACAGTTTAGCTCATTTTACTCTAACTACATTCTAACCTATCCAGCACAAAACAAAGAATACCAAAGCCTCAATACCACAAATCATAAGAATGCATAAAAGGGAAAACCAAGGTCAAGTATATTTACAATCGAATCAGCAAACTAATAAATAATAAAGAAAAAGGCATATTAGCTTCATGTAAAAAAAAGCACGGGAAATCACAGCACAGACGGATTAAGCGATCTAAATTTTCCATTTTTTTTATTTCCTGACAACCTAAAACAGGAGAAAGAAAAGAAATTTACAACCCTAGTTTGGATTTGTGAGAGTACCTGTCAGATTAGTAGCAGCGGCAAGTATGAGAAGCAGCAGAAAAATTAGGGTTTTATATACAAGTATAGTTTATAGAGAGAGCTGAGGGGTAATTTAGTATTTCAATTTATTACTAAAAGGGCTCTCGTTTCCTTTATAAACGGGCTCATCTGAAGCAAAATTCTTAACCCAACCCATTTAGAAGCTAACAGGAACCCCCCATTTTTTTATTTTTTTTTAAAAAAAACACAAATTGTGAATATTTTGAATAAAAAAACTTAAATTGAGAATTTTTAAAAGCGTCGTGAAGCTTGGGCTATAGTTTTTACTTTTAAGGTTATGGTTATGGACACGTTTGAGGTTAGTCCTTTAACCCTTCTTGACCATCCAATGAGAGATTATAATTCTTTCATTCTTCTAATGGTTAAACTTCGTGTATACACACTCCTTTACATTATGATTTTATTTAAAAATAGTTGAAATTATTTTTTAAAATATTTTTTAAATGAAATAATATATTTTTTCTATTTTCTTAACAACAACAATAAAAGAATATTAAAAAGATATTAATTTAAATTTTTTAACAAAAATAATTTTTTTTAGATATAATCCGACCTAAAATATTTATATTTATAACTCATTTAGGAGTGTAGTTATGGTTGCGGTTGCTTTTTAAAATATTTTTTACTCTGAAATATATCAAAATAATATTTTTTTTATTTTTAAAAAATTATTTTTGATATTATTACATAAAAATAATTTAAAAACACAAAAAATATTAATTTAAATTAAAAAAATAAAAAAAATAATTTCTTTTAAAAACATTTTTTAAATACAAAAATAAACAGTGTTGTTAGCTTTTAAATATCAAATTGTATAAAGAGTACGTATCTTTGTTGATGAAGAATCCTTGGCTTCTAACTCCACTCAAACTCCAATGAGAACAGAACTCCATTCCCCCCCTCATCTGCTTGTATAAGCGGAGATTAACGAGATTTGGATACACGAACCCTTTTTTCTGTTATGGATTCATGCATTTACCGTCAATAAAAGGGAAAAAGAAAGAGACTATCCATTCATGAATCATTGCCGATCAAAAGAACAACAGTGATGTCCATGTCCTGTCTCCCTATTCTTTCTTTTCTTTTTTTAATTATTTATGTGAGTATTCGAGTTAGCTTACACGTACTATAATTATTCCTCACAATTCATTGAACATCTTGTAAGTCTAGAGATAGATTATGCACCATAAAAATAACAAATATACACATAAAGGATGGAAGGATGGAACGAACGTGTTCCCCATTCTTATATATATACGAAGGAGTCGAAATTATTAAGCCCTTTGCAGTTTGAATAACTCTAATCTCCCTTTGACTTGTAGTTGCAACTTGGCAGCAACACTTCAAATTTTATGTCTTTTCTGTTTCTTTTTCCTTTTCAATTCCAATTAATACAACTCAGCAATACCATTACCACCAACAAGTCTACAGAATTATACATTTCAATCTCTCTCACCAAGAAGAAGAAGAAGAAGAAGAAGAAGAAAGCTGTCCTCTTCTTGGCAGTGTAAGAAAGCGCATGCTTCAAATTATTTGGATGGTTGGAATGGAATCTTTTCTGTGTTTTCCATGGATGTTGCCCTGTAAAGTTTTCATCTTTCACCTGCTCAACTAAATTCTGCTCAAGGGTATCTCTTACTTTTGTCGTGTTTTCTCTTCATTTTAATTTTACTAGTATCACAAGCTTTGACCTCGAACCTTAGTAGTGGAGACCCAGATCATTTTATTTTTTTTCAAATACTCATCTTCTGGGCTCGCCATTAAATTGTAAAGTTTCATGGCGAGTGGTGTTTCCACTCCTGTACATATTCTTCACTGATCAAGTTTCTCTCGTTATTTGTATTGCGTTCTAGAATTTCCATTGCTGCCACTCTATTCTTATTTGATTTGACAATTGAAATCCTGTGCCATTTTGTTATTGGAAGGAAGCTTCTGCTGTGTGATTCTGTTTCTACTGCTCATAACATTTTGGATGTCATGTGGACTTGGTCTTTCTGCCACTCATCTTACTTTGTTTATGCCGTACCACATTATCTAGGAATGGAAAATTCAGCATTTTCAATTCTCTTTGAAATCTCTCCTCACGTTTAGAATCGATTTCTAATATCTAATACGTGTCTTAAAGTACTCAAACTGGTGCTCAATTGAATTCTCTCATCTTGCAGTGAGGCACATTTCGAATCATCCATCTACCTGATATTATTTCCCGATGTTCTTTTTGGCAATATCCTGCTAAATCCACGCCTCTTGATCTATGTTAGTGTGATTAGACTCTAGGCACCAATGTCAATCTTATGTGGCGGACCTCTGCTTGAGGGTGTGTATTGTCTAGCTTGTGCTCGCTGGGCGTGGAAACGATGTCTCCACACTGCAGGTCATGACAGTGAAACTTGGGGTCTTGCAACTGCCGAAGAATTTGAGCCGGTTCCTCGCCTTTGCCGCTATATACTAGCTGTTTATGAAGATGATCCTCAACACCCTCTCTGGGAACCTCCTGGAGGGTACGGAATAAACCCAGATTGGTTAATCCTAAGAAGAACTTATGAAGATAATCATGGAAGGGCGCCACCATATATATTGTATCTTGATCATGACCATGCTGATACAGTTCTAGCCATTAAGGGCCTTAAGTTTTCAAAGGAGAGTGACTATGCTGTACTTTTGGATAATAAGCTAGGGAAAAGGAAAATTGATGGTGGGTACGTCCACAATGGGCTATTGAAGGCTGCTGGTTGGGTTTTGGATGTGGAGTGTGACATTTTGAAGGAATTAGTGGAGAAGTATCCGAATTACACACTGACTTTTACAGGTCATTCTCTAGGGTCTGGTGTAGCAGCAATGCTGACACTATTGGTAGTGCTACATCGTGATAAATTGGGAAACATTGACAGAAGGAGGATCAGATGCTACGCGGTTGCACCTGCAAGATGTATGTCACTTAATTTGGCTGTCAGATATGCAGATGTTATCAATTCTGTAGTGCTTCAGGCAAGTTTTTATCCATTTCATATACATGGAAAACAATCTGAAGATATGCATCTAAAGAAACCTTAACAAAATTTGCCCTCCTTTTGCATTGCCAATAGCCTTCATTATCAATCTGTGATTTTACAGTGCACCTTTCTTTCTATGAAAATGTTCTCTTTGCTATAGCTTCTTCTTATTTCATATTTGATCAATATGAAAAATGTTATTCACAGGGAAACCCCAGTATTGGTGCCCCTTGATTTGAAGCTTTTATTTCCTTGTTTTTGGTAAGAGAATAAAATATTTAATAGGTGGCAAGGCCATGAACTGCTGCTGCGAAATGACTTGAGTTTTATTGCAATGAAGGGGTTGAAAATATTTCCTTCACTCATTCACATAACTTTTTTGTTGCGTTAAAAACTTTAAGTCTATCTATGAGTTACTGTTTGGAGAGCATTGGTACTCATGGATATACTTGCCTCTGTTTGTCAAGGGTATTTTATCTGAAGAACCACTGATGAAGTTGCTAAATGTCGTGAATTATTTCACTGAACCAGGATGATTTCTTACCGCGGATAGCCACGCCTTTGGAAGACATTTTCAAGTATCTTTTCTGGTACAGATCATGTTTTTCAATTACATTTTGTTTCATTAAAGTTTTTGCTAATCTTCTTGAAAAGCTAGACCATATTTGCACCAAACACTTGCAATGCTCTCTATTTCCTCTGTAATGTTTGATTGTGGTTCCACAGGACTGAATTAACTAATGGAAGGTTAACAAAAGGGAGGCTTGTAGAACTAAGTGCTTGAACTTGTATTAGCAAAAGGCAATTGTTATCTAAGAATGTAGTTAGGTGATGGCATTGATTATTTGATAGTCTAAAGACTATGAAACTTCCCCTTTCCTTTTTTCTTATTTTTAATCGTGTAATATCCAATATTATTCCAACTCACTGATTCTGCTAGTTTTCTTTTTCTTCAACAGTTTGCCCTGCCTACTATGTTTGAGGTGCATGAGGGATACATGTTTACTGGATGAGAAAGTGATCAAAGACCCAAGGAGACTGTATGCACCTGGTCGCCTCTATCACATTGTTGAAAGAAAGACTTACAGGTATTACTTACATCGTGTGCAGTGTCCATGTGCTTTGTTGCAATGACCCGTTTTTAGATCCAGTAGATATTCTAGTCACTTTTGGCTGGAGAACAGCTTTGAGTTTTTGACAATGGTTGCAGATTGGGAAGATTCCCCCCAGTTGTGAGGACAGCAGTGCCAGTAGATGGGCGTTTTGAGCGTATAGTTTTTTCTTGTAATGCAACTTCTGATCATTCAATCATTTGGATAGAAAGAGAAGCCCAGAGGGCAATGGATGTAAGCTTTCAATTTCTTGGTATTAAACTTATCCTTTTCTGGTTCATGCCAAGTTTTCAAGGCAATAGTTGTTGTTGTTGTTGTTTTATTTTGCTTGCATGTTGGTTGTTGAGAGGGTCTATTTGCTGGTCTGAAAGTGGCAAACTTTTGTTAGTCAGAAACAAGATGCCAAAATCCTGGACTATCTAGTATACACTTTTCTCCTCTGCAAGTTTGTTGTGAGGGTGAGGGGATGAATGCTTGGACTTCAATAGCCGATCTTCCGTAACTTGATCTGCATGTCCATATGTTGTAAGTTCAGTGATATGTAAATCTACAGCAATCAAACTGAAATGAACGAGGTTCAATCATTTGAAGTTGCACAGCTGGTTTTTTTTATAATCTTTTGAATTCACTCAAGTGCTGACAAAAACTATACGGGTTTTTAATGCAATTTAGCTGATTTGGCTAGAACTTAGAAGGCAAGATATCTTGGTCATGTCATTTTCCTGAGTGCAAATCATTGATAGCTTGAGATAAGGGATGCGAGTTGGTATGGGTATTTTCTTGTTGCTATTTAGATGAGTTTCAGCCGCACCATGTGCTCAAGTTTCCTTAAAGTTTCCTTTAAAGAAATTGCTTTCATCTTGACTTTGGCATCCTGCTCTCCTTGGTCACTCAGGCAATGGTAGAGAAAGATGATATCATGGAGATCCCAGCAAAGCAAAGGATGGAACGACAGGAGACTTTGGCCCGAGAACATAGAGAGGAGTACAGGGCTGCGCTACAAAGAGCTGTTACACTCCCAGTTCCCCATGCCTATTCATCTTCCAAGTATGGAACTTTCAATGAGATGGCGGATTCGCACAGATGGAGTGGGGAATCTTCTTTTGGCTCTTCGAAGACAAGAGAGAACTGGGATGAATTGATTGAACGCCTTTTTGACAAAGATGAATCTGGTCACATGGTTCTCAAGAAATCAAAAAGGGATGATTGATCATTATTTTCAACTTGAAAAAAAAATGAAAAAGAGAGGGGATATGTTTGAAAAAAAAGACATTAATCCATTATTCAAAAGATTATAGGTGAAAAATATAAATAGTTAATGCTAAGATGATGTTATTGGCGGCAACCACGGATGCACTTCTGATTAGGTATTAATTATTGTAAGACAATAATGGTTTTCCAAAGACTAAAATTGTGTAAATAGTAATGAATCTGATTTCATTTGTACTAAAAAAATTCTATAGTCTAAGAGATTTTTAGCTACTGGTACACCAGAAAAGGGGCAAAGATTTTATAATGGCCTGCATGAGATGCCGGTTCTTACATTCATCATTGCACAGACTGATAGCCAGCAAAGAAATTCCAAGATTTTAGAAGATATGCCCAAAATGCATTTAAAAGAAAATGGAGGCATGGAGCAAGAGGGTCACCGTGAAAATCCAAGAAGAAGCTTCTCCTTTTAAACCAGAAAGATCTGAAATTGCTCGAGCTGACTTTGTTTGGGATTCCGGAGATGAAGTAGGAGGAGGAGGGTTGTTGAGAGAAGAAGAAGACTTGAAGGCCTCAATCTGTGAGTGACACTCGAGTCAACCCCCTTTACTTTGTTCAACGCCTCCACTTCACGCGGCGATATCACCTTCTTCACACGGCAATAAACTTCTTCCTTCCAATCCTCCCTTCCCTCTCTCTCTGTTCTTTTCCTTGGAAAAAAGAAAAAGAGAAAAACAGAGAGAAGGAATAACACGTGGCATTTAACATCTTTAGAAAAGAAGTTCAATGTAGGGATACAAAACGCAGCGTATAATCAAATTGAATGGTGCAGAGCGTACGGCTCTTTCTTTCTAGGGGAGGGGAGGAGCGGCAGTGAAAGAAAAATCAAAATTTGAAAAAAGAAAAACAGAAAAGAAACAGCAGAGCCCTTCCTTCTTTCAACGTCCCTCTTTCCTTCTTTCCTTTTTTATTATCATCAAATTAATTACTACAAAATATCTACCATTTCAATCTCTCTCTCTATATCTCTATCTACGAATTCAAACACATACACACTCTCTCTCTCTCTCAATCAACCAGGTAAAGAAGGAAGAAGAAGCAGAAGCAGAAGCAGAAGAAGAAGAGTAAAGATGAGTGGCGTAGCAAGAAAGAAAAACCTCAACCCCAAGGTTCGCGTCATTGCCAAAATCAGAGGTTCCTCACATCTTGACGGTCATTCAACTTCTTGGATTTCCGTTCACAATAACATACATGACGGCATTTTTTCTCACTCTCTCACTTTTTCTCTTGGAGACCGACCAGTTGCTACCAGGTTATTAATTATTTTATCTTTTTCTAATTAATTTTTGTGTTAGGTTAGTAGCATTTGTGCTCTGTTTGGCTGTTTAGGTTGGATGGAAAACTCTAGATTAGGTATTCATGTTTTTTTTAATTGATTTTCTGTTATTGTTGTTGCTGTTGTAGTGGTGGTGGTGGTGGTGGTAGGAAGGAGGCTTATGTGGTGGATTATTGCTACGAGCAAAACGAGAAAAATGATTTGGTTTTTGAAAGAGAAGTTAAGCCTTTTATTAATGAAGTTTTTGATGGCCGTAATGCCACGATTATTGCTTGTGGAGCAAGGGGCACTGGAAAATCCTACCTCTTTCAGGTCTTTTTCCTCATTTTTTTTTTTATTATCATCAATTTTTTATTTATTTGCTGACATGTGAGAGTGAGAGGTGTTGTTTGATTTTTTCAAGGGTACGGATGATGAACCGGGTCTGACAGTGTTGGCTGTGGATGAAATGCTTCGATTGGCTGCGGATAACGGGAAGTCCATTGCCGTTTCCTTTTATGAGGTTGATCAAGATCATCACGTCAAAGACTTGTTGGATCCCAGTCGACAACAAGTTTTTGTATTGAAGGATGCTCATGGAAAAACACAATTAAAAGGACTTTCTCAGGTGTGATAATGTTTATAAAATATTTATGGTTTGATTTTGGTCTGAGATACTATTGATGATGGTTTCTGTGTTGCAATTGAATTGTTGTTTTATTTGTTTTCGATGTCTTTTGTTTCAGGTTTCGGTGACATCCGTGTCTCAATTTCACAATTTCTATGGTGGTGGGACTAATCCACGTAAATCGATTCAGAAAGCAGTGACTGAACTTCCCAAGAGAAGTCATAAAGGGTTGATAGTATATTTATCGTCTCATGGTGGAGAAAAGTTGGACGTTTCTGTCAGCAAATTGAATTTTGTTGACTTGGCAGGTTAAAACCAAACTCTTTTTGTATACGTTTTCATTTTTTTATTTGGTTTTTTTGTTAGAGTCTAAATCCTTGGTTGTCATCTTCGTCATTGTTGTTGTGTTTGTTAGGTTATCAGGATGCTAGAAGGAAGAGTATTGATGGACATAATTTGGTTGAGAGTACAAGGAATATTAATAAGTCCATTCATGCCATTCATAATGTTGTTTACTCTTTGAAAGCAAATGAAACTCATGTGCCATACCGGGAAAGTAAGATCACTACCATGTTGCAAGATTCACTAGGAGGGGATGGCAGAATTTTGATGGTCACTTGCTTAGTGAGTTTTGGCTTGTTCAATTTCATAAGAGTTTTTTAAGTCATAGTTTTTGTTTTCAATTGTTCTATTTCTCACCCCTGAACGCAGAACCCATCTTTTTGCCAAGAATCTATTTACATGGTGAAATTAGCATCTCGTTCTTGTCAAGGAACTAGTCGGGCTATCACAGACTCCACAAAGAAAGCCAACAGCTCAGCAAGACCAATGGTGCCTTCTTCACATAATAGCCGGATGCTTGGTAGTGTTTCCACATCTGTGAAGAAACAAACTGTGTCTCGAGGGCACATTTCTGGAAAAAAAGCACACTGTTCAACTTCCACACTGAAAGCTAGGTATTTTCTATCGTACCTTGTCAAATGAAATTACAAGGCATTTTGTTCTCCAACCGTTTCCAATTGATTTTTTTTTCTACTTGAAGGAAACTGTTTGATGAGTCAAGTGATTTGATATCTCAGAAGGTACTTGGTTTCTTACTACTTTGTTCCTGGTATCCACCAAACAGTTTTCTTACTGCTTCATGAAAGAGAAGAAGAAACAATGATAAAGGAAACAAAACAAAATCATACATACAAGTAAAATCTTTAGGTAATTGAAAGAAAACACCTAGGCTAATCTATGTAGTTCATGTATTAGGTCGTGGGAGTTTGTTTGAAAAGTGTTTATGCCATGGGAAGAAGACATACATTTCCTTGTGCTGTTGTTGTAAAGCTAAAATGAATGGCTATGTTATATTAGAAATAAACAATGTTTCAATAGTAAGTGCAGGACTCTGTAGGGTATTTCTAGCTTTACCTAGAATAGAATAATCTTCTGAGTTCGTGTATTAGGATGTGAGACTTGGTTTGGAAAAGTGTTTGTATGAGGGGAAGTAAATTTACATCCCCGGAGCACTTGTTGTATAGCTAAAATGAATGAATGATCTGTTATACAAGAAATTAAATACGGTTCTGACTTATGATAAGCCTCTCTAGATTACTGTGCAGCCAAGTTCCTCAAACAATTTTCCAACAGTTGAATCTGTCATGCATGAAGAGGTATGGTTTATCTAGATTTTCCCTGTTATTATCTATCAAAAGAATGCATTTGGTATTTTCATGACATTTGCTGATAAAGCTTCATTTTGTACAGGACCAGCTCACTTCAAATGTTGCCAAAGAAGCATCATCTTTGGAAGTAGTAATGTTTTCCCTCAACTGCTTTTAGTTATCTTCACGTCTCTTTTAGATTATAATATCTTGCAAATGTCTGAGCGATTAATATCTGATACAGGAAGGTGTATCATTGTTCGCTCATGAGGATTCAAACTCTGTTTCTGTGGTGAGTACAGGCCATGAACATTAAAATTTTACAGTTAATGTTGTTTAGAAAAAATACAGATCTAAAAGTTTCATTACCTTCTCAGGATGTTTCTCCTGTAGCAGCAGTTTCTAGTACTTGTGAAACTACAATACTTGATAAGGTAAATAGCTACTTACTTGATGAACCTTAATCTTTGCTGTAAAATTAACTGTTAATTTTACAGTTAATGTTGTTTATAAAAAAATACAAATCTAAAAGTTTCAGTACCTTCTCAGGAAGTTTCTCCTGTAGCAGTAGTTTCTAGTACTTGTGAAACTACAATACTTGATAAGGTAATTAGCTACTTATTTGATGAGCCCTAATCTTTGCTGTAAAATTAACTGTTAGTCTTACAGTTAATGTTGTTTAGAAAAAATACAAATCTAAAAGTTTCAATACCTTCTCAGGAAGTTTCTCCAGTAGCAGAAGTTTCTATTACTTGTGAAGCTACAATACTTGATAAGGTAATTATCTACTTGCTCGATGAGCCCTAATCTTTGTTGTTTAAAATGTTTAGAAAAATACAAATAGAATTCCAATTCTTTCTCAGGAAACTTCTCCACTAGCTATTTCCAGTACTTGTGAAATTACCGTACTTGATAAGGTAATTAGCTACTTACTTGATGAGCCTTAGACATGGAAAAAACCACAATTGTTTATGGTTCCTTGTTTGTGATCTAGATGCTTTTTAAACTCCTAGTTAATAGTAATAGATCTTTCATGTATGTTATGATCTACTCATGCAGACTGACGAGGACCAAAACAAAACTGTGTTTTACACTGGAGAGTTATCTATGTTCGATGAAGGTATAAAATAAAATACGCGATACTAATGATTTAATAGACAATAATGCCGTTCTCTTGTGTAATCTTCTTATTTTACCAGGTAAAAAAATAGACAAGGAAAACAACAGTTCAATTGTCAATCAAGGTGGATCGCCACCCATCAGCGCACAATTGCAAGAACTATCAAACAGTTTGAAGTTACTATGTTCCTCAACCCCATCGTGCATAGATATAACACCAAAAAATGATGCATTTCACAATCAAACTTCAACTGATATCGGGGAACCAACAACTCCCAGTTCAAGTATGAGAGTAACTAATAGGGAAATTACAAGCTTTTGTAGTCCATGGGAAAAATTCAACGCCCGCAGCACTGGGATGAAGGTTAAATCTACATTCTCTTTCCTTTATCTCCTCTTTTCAAATGCTTATCTGCAATTGCTAACATCAACCTTTTGTTCTGTTGTAGAACTCACTTGTTCAAGATTATCTTAGATTGTTGAACACAGCTGACAAGTAAGTACACTCTGTCAATTTTGATTATGCTTCTTGTACTACTTTTAATTCTTGTTTGCTTCTGTTTAGTTACTTAAACTATAATCTGACTTCTATTTTGATAGAAATTTCACAATATATACATATTGTGAAAGCTGCCAAGCTGTTTCTTTATTGTGACATAACACTCGCAGCTACCATAACTGAGATTTTATAGTAATTATTCATAGTTGATTATGCAACATTAATACCTGTGTATTACTGTTTTCTATCTTCGCTTGACAAACTAAACTTGGTACTCTCTTCTTTGTTAACAGGGAAGAATTGAGGAAATTGAAGGTGATTAGCGTTTCTAATTTTGTAAATATCAATGTGTGCTGTCTTATTGCTGGCATGTGATATGAATTAGAGTGATGCTTCATGCAGGGTATTGGAGAAAAGAGAGCTACTTACATCCTTGAACTTCGAGAAGATTGTCCAGAGCCTTTTAAGAATGTAAGCGTTTTTGGAAAAGCTTTTTACATGGTGTTATTGTCTTTTTATTTCATTTGTACTTTAGTTAATGATTGTCAAGAATCATTGTTGGTCAACAGCTTGATGATTTGAAAGACATCGGACTCTCAGCCAAGCAGGTTTTCTCTTTAATTCCTATAGAACTGTCTTCATATTGACTTTTCAAAATCTGTCTGTCAAATACGTTCACTAAAAAACCAAATGCAATTTATGTTTATTATTAATATTTTGTTTGAAGTGCAGGTAAAAAGATGGCTTAAAAAGGAAGTTGGGAGACTCTTTGATTAGCATGGCAGCTATGATTACTATGTTGGTTTGGAAGATAATTTACTTTGGGCAACCGAAAGTTGCTTTGAAACTTAATTAGAATTGATTGTAAAGTGGTTACTATATATATATATATAAATTTGGCATCCATTCTTATTCATCGTTTTTGAATTTTAATCTACTACTGTATTGTTTTTTCAAATTTAATGTTGAAAGTGGCACTTGAAATGAGATAAAAATTTGAAGAACAGGTTTATTTACTTGAGTGGTACAAGATAGATTGTGTTTCTGTTTAAAAAATGGAGGGACATGACGACAAGTAATAGAGAGGCCTTGAAGGAAAGAGGAAAAAATGAAAATTCTTTGAATACAGGAAAGCACGAGAAGGAGGAGAGTGGAGGGATGTAATAGAACACAATTTCCTAGGGTATCCAGGCAGCTGGTATAACACTTGTCAGGCTCACGAGAATGTCTGTCAGACATTGTGATGAAGCAAGGCTTGCATTTCTGGCAGCATTCGTCGTCTCGCATTCTGAACTCTATTATTTGCAGTGCTAGCTGTGGCCGCTTTGATGGCCCGCCATGGCCAACATATATGCCTGACCTTGTTGCATCTCCGCTCTTTGCTCTCCGCTTCTTCTACTTGCCTTGTTAGCTCCTCAATTCGCTGACGAAGTCCTGCGGCCCTGCTATCAGCTAGCTGCAGAGACCTCTCTGCTGCTGCCTGGGCAGCCATTGCAGCAACTGCTAGTTCATCTTTCAGCTTTAACTTGCCATTTGATATCTCTAAATTAGCCTTTGTTTTCTCCAGTTCTTGTTTCAAGATAACAACCTGATGACACAACAATTTTAGCATTTGCCTTGAAACGAAATGGAATTCAGCATTGGAATTCAAGAGCAGCTTGTTCAAGTAAACACAACATTGGTCCCTCAATCCCATCCCCCTCCCCCCCTTTTTTTTTAAAAAAAAATTCTCTTAAAACCAGGCAATGTGGAAGTGATTTTGTTTACCAATTTGTCGCGTTCTTCAATCGCTTTTTTCGCAGCTTCCACTTCCAGCTCGCAAGCTTCTCTCCATCTCACAACTTCTGCCTCAGTTTCTTTTATTTCTGTCAGGAGTTCCTCAACCTTTGCCGTGAAAATAAAAAAGAACATAAGAATTGAAGTCAGCAAGGAAAGGAGCTTGCTTTATGAATGCAATCTCAATCAAACCAATGATTACATTTTGAGCTTGCACCCTCTCTCTATCTTCCAGCTCTTTTATGTACAGTATGTTCTCTGCAATTTCTTTATCTTGTTTTTGCACAAGGCTTTGTAATCGCTCAGCATCTGACCTGACATGTAAAAACCAATTAGTAATCACAAGCAAGCAAGCAAAACCAAGCATCCTTTTTTTCACAGGAAGCATTCGATCGGTGGTCTAAGAAATATGCAGTCCTGTGGCTTCTCTTGTCTCCACCCAAGTTTCACACCATTTAGATCTTCCTCTCCTTTTCTTACTCTATTCTGAATAAAACTTAATGTGCAGTCACATTTATACGCAAAGAAATACGCGGGCATAGCAGTTAGAAACTAAAATACCTAGATTCTTCCAGAGATCTCCTTAGTTGACTGTTTTCGAGCCGTAAATTCTTCATTATTCTCTCCATAGTTGAGGCCTGAAAACGACATGTGCAGTGTCAGACTGTGTAAGGGTGTTTCCTTCTACGTATGTTAATGGACACAGCACAGGATATCTAGCATTCCCGCTACCAGAAAACTGGACACAATTTTTTGCTAAAAGCTGCCATATTTTCCATTACAAATGAGATGGATCCATGTGAACATACAAGACTAATCTAAAATTTATCTTTGCAAATAATGTAATCAGACATACCAGACTAACAACCTCCTCTTCACATTCACTGCTATCTGATTTAGTACTTGCAGCAGCAGAAGCATTAGTGGTATTGCTACCAGCTCCTGAACTTTCCATGGATTGTTCATTACTCCCACTTCCCATCATGAAACCAAATCCTACTCTCTGCAACCCGCGTTCTGCAAACTGCAACAAAGCCACCCTCTTCTGCTCGTTGTTCCCTTTCATCTTATTCAAACTCCTCTCCACAGCCTCCTTCTCCACCAAAGCAACCCTTAACAAGCTATTGATGTCTCGATTCTCCTCTGTCAAGCTCACCACACTACTCTCCAATTCCCTTATTTCCTTCTTCTTCATCTCGTTGAACTCATTTACTTTTGATTCCGCCTCACTTGCCAGCCTTGTAATTGCCTTGAATTCCTCCCAAACCGACCTCAATTCATCATCTAGATCCAATTCTTCCCTGTTCTCTTCAGTATCAGATCTCTCAATTAAATTTTCATCATGTACACACTCTGTTACTTTCACCAGAGATTCCTTCACAGGCCTTACTAAATCCATATTGATCTTCAACAAGAACCCATTCTTGTCCCTAGCCTCTTTTATCTCAAGCTCCAGCTTATCATTCCTCTCTCTGAGAAATTCCATTTCTTTTTCTAGTTTTTCCATTGTCAGATATGCCTCATCAATCCTTTTAACAAACCCATCTTCTTTTTCCTTGAAAGAGGCCTCGAGTTCTCTAACTTGGTCACGAAGAGAGTCTCTCTCGTGGGAAACTTTTTGGATAGCTAATTTGAGCTGGGAGTTGTTATCGAGCGCATCATCTCTTTGTTGCTGGAGGAGGAGTAGGTTTTCCTCCATCAAGGAGGATTTTCCTTGAATGGTATCAAAAGAGTGTTGGAGAGATTGAAGCTGAGAGAGGCGATCATGGTGGTCAGAGATAATGGTGTTGGCATTGGTTGGGGAATCAGCAAGGTGATTGATGTAGGGCTGAGGAGGGTTTTGTGAGGTGGTTTCCATGGTCCATTGATTGGATATATCTGTGTGTTGATAAGGAAGAAGAAAAGAAAGTTTGGTTAGAGGGAACTTGAAAACCTAACAGTCAAAGGAAGGCAAGAAGGTCAGGTGGTGGCAGTAGTCGTAGTATGACAGTTTGAGTATGGTGGGTTTTGGCGGGCAAGATGAAGCTACCAAATAACAATACCATCCTTGCTTCGGCTGGTTGGGCTGAGCCTTTAAAATCTTAATGGTCACCGGAGATGAGATGAGACTACTAAACCCAGTTCATCATTTCGGTTTTGGATTCTGAATCAATTAAAAACTAAAGTTGGAATTTTTATTTGAATCATAATTCAAGATTTATTTTTATAAATAACTTTGGATTATAATAAATTAATGTGACTTTTAAGCTAGAGTTATGTTTAATAAAAATAAGCCAAAACAACATTTTTGAGAAAAGAAAATAACAATATAAGTTAAACTTTAATAATATTTATAATTTCTTTTCGGGTAAAAAATCCCAGAATAACTTAATTCAATTTATAAAAAAAATATAATGCTAAAGACTTGTTTGTTTAGGTTACTAATGGTATATATTGAAATGATACAATCTAAGTTTATCTAGTTCAGATAATAGAGTTTCTCTAAATTTAGTTAAAATTAAATAATAAAAAAAAAGATCATCGGTTTTTATTCGTAGCTTTACAAGGATATCCATTTTCTTAGTATAAAATTATTGAATCTATTTTTAGAGGTTTAGTCCTTCTAAACTTATATTGTAGAATTAAATCTTAGAAAAAACTACCGTAATTTTTTGTTTTTTCTTTTGCATGGACTAATTCCATTTTAAATGCTTGTTAAAAGTCTAATCTCAAATTTATAGATGACTTTATTTTTTTATTGTATCAATCATTATAGATGTAAAAATATTGCATTATTATAAATTATAGCGGTGTGGTGATGATTTTGTCATTTGAAAAGAATTTTGATTATTTGAGAGCAATTTTATTTTTTCAAAAACACTAATTGATCATTAAATATTACTAAGGTTACTTTTATCTTTTTAATTTTCTCAAAATAATATAATTATTTATTGCCTCCACGCTAAAAAAAATTGAATTGTTGGGGCAAAGGTGTTTATGATTTTATATTTTTGCAAGATTATGAAATGACATTTATACCATTACATTCGAGGGAATAAGAAAAGGGTCTAGTAGTGATTTTATCTTTTCACATTGGTTTTTTGAGTGCGTGGGATGAGTCCATGACCTTATAGTGGTGCATGTGATATATCCCATTGGCCAGAAATATTGTTCCATCATGTCATTAGAAGCGTCGCCTCGTCTTCTTTCTTATGATGTGACATGTCATGGTGATTGATGAAATGTTTTTCACCGGTGATTGTTTCTTTTTTTTTTTCCTTCCTGCTTTTCACTCTCCTCGCAAAAGTGCACACCTATCTTCTTTTCGTTTCGTTTCTTAATTTTAGTCCTTAGGTTTTTTATTGTTTATTTTAGTCCTTTGCCTTTTGGGAAAGTTTTTGATGTTTTTAATTTCATCCTTAAATCACAATTTGTCATTGGTTATTGTTTCCGATTCGGTCCTTCTTCATTTGAATTCTAATTTTTTTCCCGACTCTTTTTTAAAAGCTCTGTTGTTTTTAATTTCATCATTCAATCAAAGTTGTTATTTTATTTTTTTTTCAATTTAGCCCTCATTATTTTGATTTCTTTTTCTTTTTTGTTAAAGTTTTTTTCTTTTCAATTTATCACTTTAGTGTTAATTTTTTTGACGCATTTTAATTTATTTTTTTATTTTGATTCTCATATTTTGTATGCCCTCATTCTTTTAATTATATTTTTTGTGGTATATATATTTTCTCCGGTTTCATCATTTGGTGTTTGATTTATTAAGGATTGAGCTTTGTAGTTTTTATTTTTATTTTTCATCCTGCTAATTTAGTGACACGGGTCATGAGTTTTAAGAGCTGGTACAATTAGAGATTCATTTTTTTTGAAAAAAATGTTTTGTTTTGTATTTAATTTTTGAATGCTTTATTTTTATTTTACATTGATGAGCTTTATTTTATAAAAAAATAATTATTTTAAAATAATATTTTTGATATATTCGACCTTGTATAATTTTTTTTATTCACTCAGTTTCATGTATGTTTATATTTCTATTATCTTTCATTTATTTTCATAAACAAATTTGGTTGGCACAAATGGATAAATGTCTCATTTTGTAATATTAAATATCTTGATCTACATCCATCCCTCATTTTTTCCGGTCTCTTTTAGTTGTTGTTAATAATTTTTTTTGTTTATTTATATCGGTGATTATCGATTTATTGTTTTGAATATAATTTTTTATTATTAAAATGATGTTATTTTAATTTTTTTAAACAAGAAAAATAAATCTTGAAACACTAATAACCTGTACAATCCATGATGGGCTTGGACCGGGTTTTTATAACTTTGCCAAAATCCAATGTTAAACCCATCATCATCAAGGCCAATGTTTTACATAATTGAAGGGTCCATGGGGCTCCTCCATCACGTGGATGATCTCATTCAATTCTCATTTTCTCTAGACCCCACGTGAGTTCGAAAGCTTCCCATGTCACGGTCATGTCGTTCGTTAATGGGTAAACTTCATTGTCGTCCTTATAATTTATCAATACTCTATTTCTACTATCAAAGTTTCAGGAATTGCCTCAATCCCCATATGAACTAATTTCACTCATGAAAATACCTTAAGCTTTGACTTGACACAAGCGTGGCTAGAATATTTATAAACCTATATTATATACCTTAAAACATACGATTGAGACTTGTAGAAACTATAAGGATGAAATTGAAAGAAGTTAGATTATAGGAGCATAGGTGAAAAAGTAATAAACATATAGGACCTAAAATATACATTATTAATCCTATACGAATTCTTTAATGAATTTAAAGGTGTTTTGCTGGAGTGCTTACTTGGAAAGAAAAGGGTTCCATTTTTGCCTCATATATATATATATACACGTATAAGAGTTGGGTTTTCTAACTTACATTTCTCTCCCTGGAAATTCTCTCTCACTCTTTTTCCCTCTTTGATATTTTTGTGTTATTGGTCGATCATCATCTCCATCAACTTTCCTGTTCTCTATCCCGCCGAATCCAAATCTCTCTGATCTCTATCCGTCTCTCTTTTACTGGGTACGTCACCATCAACAACCCATCTCAGATCACATAAAGCATGCAGTTTTTTTAAGGGAAAAAGGCCTTTTTTGTGTGTTTAATTTCTGTTATACCGTTTAGCTGTTAAAAACCTGAATTCTGAATGGTGGGTTCTCGTCAAAATGCAGATATAAGGCATCTTGTTTTGAATTTTCCATGCTGTCCTTTTGTTTTTATCATTTTTATGGTGATCTGGTACTGAATATATGTTGATCTTGCTTGTTTTGGAGCAATCCTTTATGTATTTCTGTTCTAGAGTTGAATAGTCTCTTGCAGTTTGAAAAAGTTTTAATCTTTATGTGTTTCTATGGAAAGTTTGCTGTTAATGTTATTGAAATGGAAATATGATTATTGTTTTTCCTTCCTTTTTTTTCTGATTTTGAGATCACTTTCCTTTTCAGTTTGGTAAATTGAGAATTTCGAATCAGTTCTTTTTTTTTTGTGCAGTGGCTTCCAGTGGACTGTTAGGTGGTTTGGTTTTAGCCCTTTTAGTGTAGCTGTGTGCACATATAAATGCCAGTTGTGACACCTGTGAACAGTATTACTGATGTGATGAGACCAGAGGAGGGGAATGATTCTTCTCTGGATACATTCATCAGGGATGCCATTGGGAGACAGCCTCTTCTTTCTTTTTGGAGGCCAAATGATAAGCCTGTTCAGTGGATCCAATTACTCAATGCTCTCGATCAGCCAGGTACTAAATTATGTCTAAATGAATTGTAAGTGAAAAAGAATGCCTCTTCATTCAGTTGCTGGGTTTTTGGGTTGAGGTTGGCATATGACCTTATGTGACATTGAAGCCATGCAATTGATTTCCTTGGCTTTCGTTTTTGCAGATTACCCAGGTTGGCCTTTGCTCACTCCTTTGAAGGTGCAGATGCAAAAATGCAGCAAGTGTTCCCGAGAGTTTTGTTCTTCCATTAACTATAGAAGACACTTGCGTGTTCACCATAGGTTGAAAAGACTTGATAAGGTTTAATTCATTTCTCTTGCAGAAATGCTCATTCTTTTGTTTGTGCATGGCTGCTTTAACTTTTTTTTACATTTTGTAACTTGAGAATCTGGTGTTCCTTGTAGTTATATGTCTGCTTGATGTTCAGTACTGATTATGTTGATTTTTCACGTTGAATAGTTTCTTTTATAACTATTCTCTTGTTAATTTACATGCTATAAATTCCTCTGAAATATGTTGTACTTCACCTTGTAGGATTCTGCCAAAAACAGGGACATGTTAGGAGCATTTTGGGATAAGGTGAAGTATCTCCCCCCTCCTTGGGGAGTTTTGGCTGAACCCATCTCTTTTTACAGAATTTTAAATCTTCTAATTTTTTCAGCTTTCTGAGGATGAGGCAAAGGAAATATTATCATTCAAGGATGTGACTTTGGAGGTATTCTATTGGTTCCTCATCTGTCTGTTTAAAGGGATATGTTTTACAGTTTTATAAATAATTAAACATGAATTGTCTATGAAGATTCCTCATCTGTGCTTTCAATAATAGGTTTAGCTTGTGTATCTGATGTTGGCAGCATGCTATATTCTGTTTGAAACATGCACTGTACATTTGTCTGTTTGATATGCTTAGTGTGATTGAGACCGCACAGAGGGTGTCTAGTTCCCAATTTTAGTTATTTGATGTAGCAAAATGCTCAGATGTCATTCAAAAATGTTTATGTGAAAATTTCTTATGCTGCCAATAACAAATTTAAAAACCTTTCTCCCCTTTTACTTTGTCGAGATTAGTTTCTTCAGTTTTGTTGGATGTTTTAATGTAGCTAGCAGAAATGATAGTGAATTTGGATTCCAGTTGAATTATTGATATTAGCTGCTGACTCTCTTTATTTGTCCCATATTTTTATATGTTGACTAATAAGCATCTGGAGTAGGAATCTTTACCTTTTCCTTACAATAAAATGTTCATTGTCATTCTATAATCATTTTGTAAGCATTTTCTCCACTTTTCCTTAATTACTTACTAGGAAGTTCCAGGGTCTTCGATTATAAAGTCATTGACGACAGTTATTCGGAAACCAGTGATTTCTTCGCTTACTCAATCTTGTTGGAGAGCTGGTTCTGCCCTTTTGGTAAGGGGGCATCCTTTCCTTGTCATTGTTTTTCCTCTGGATTTTATTTAGTTTTCATCTGCCATGTTATTTATCCTAAAAATGTAATGTATCCTTATTCTTGATAGGATCTTGTCCAAGGGAGGCCCTCCAGGTGTCCCTTGTCTTCTGGACGGCTATTCAGTATTCTTGATGATGCAAGTGAAAAAACGTTTTTGTGTGGAACAGCTGTATTAATACAAAAATATATTTTTGATGGCGGGGCTGGGAAGATTGGGCTTGAAGCAAAGAATATAGTTGCTTGCACAAGCTTTGTGGTGGAACAGAAATTGGTATCTTTCTTTCCTTTCCTTTCATTTGTTTGGGCTCAATTACTTCCAAAGTTCCAATTATCATTAAGCATACCAGTGCTCTGGTGTTGCATTCACCAAAGCTGTTCCTTAAACACCGTTGCACTGAGTAATGTGCTGGTCTGTTTTGTTCTTGCCATTTGTGATTCTCTGTATTCAGATTAAAGCATGGCTTGCAGACAAGGATGCAGAAGCTTTGAGGTGCCAAAAGTTGCTCGTGGAGGAGGAGGAAGCCGCCCAAAGAAGGTGCACCTTATGTTCACACTTCTACATTGAATGTGTGATGCTTCTTTGTGTCTTACTTCTATTGCAAGTTTAGTTTGCTCTTGAACTTGTCTACCTTTCATTGTCATTAAAATCCATCATATCCAAATTGGAGCCATTGATGATATTAGGAAGGAAAAAATTAAGGCAAGAATTAGAATAATCAGAGAAAAGCTCATGAGGAGATGTATCTTTCATGCTTTCTTGTTAGATCTTTTTTATCATTTGAATCAATGAATCTTTCCTAATGATCATTCTATTGTTTTGATTACTTGAGAGTTTGCGGACCTATTCTCAATTAAACTGGCATTTATGGTTGGAGCTACTCATAGTTTATTCTTCATGGAAATTACATGGACTCTACGCATTGGCATAACATTGGAAACATGATTAATTATTACAAGTAAATGAATATTGAACTGCACCAGTGTAAAAAATACAGCACTTAAAGTAGAATCAGATATGATAAGAGCTCATGTTTCATAAAGATTTTTCTTTGCTTGGATCCGCTGCTCTATTAAGCTCTCAAACCTATATTCTGAAAACTGGACTTTTCATTGAACTGTTAAGGGACAAGTTTAAGATTCAGCTATTCAACCATCATAGCTCAGACATTACCTCACCTAATTTCTTCATCGTTACTTCTTGACACCTTTGGAAGGGCCACTTCAATATATTAGAATTATAAATTTCCCATTTAGCCAAAAACTTGACTTTTTCTGTGTGTTGTTCTGTGGGGGTTCAAAAACTTGACTCTTGAATTGCATGGACATATTTTAATTCCTAAATTTGTAGGCTGGCTGAACTCTTGGAAAGGAAGAAGCAGAAAAAACTGAGGCACAAAGAACAGAAAGCGAAGGAGCAAAGGCAAGACGAGAAGGTCGATGTTAAGGAGTGTATTGATGACACTCTGGAGGCTGTGCCTCAAGCTGAACAATCTTGCCCCTTGGCTATATCTGATTCTGATACGCTTGGTTCAGAGACCCTGCCAGATGATGTCCCCTCATCTCTTGAACCCTCACTACTACCAAGAACAGATGAAGATATTGATTTGGAAAATCAGATAGTGCATGGTGGTGAACGGTCAAAGTTACAAGGAAATAGTCATAGGCATATGGTTGTTACTCGATGGCATGCTCCTTCAAGATCACAACGGAATAGTCTGTCAAATGTTTTCCATGCAAGTCAAAATTCTCAAGCTCCAAAACCTGGCGCCATGGAGAAGCATGGAATTCAAAGGGATTTTAAGCCTGGGCCCATGGTCAATGGCAATAGAAAGTGGAGCCAAAAACCTAAACCAGAATATAATGGGGAGAGTCTTAAAGCTAGAGTAAAAAAGGAAGTAATAACTGAACCAGAGCATGAGAAGAAGGGGGAGGTTCTGATTGGCTCTATATCTGTCACTCTTGGAAATTGTAGCCATGATGAAAGTAACAACTTGGATGGAGCCCAGGATGATTGCCTTGTAGAGCATGAAATTTCAAAGAAGAAAAATGTGCAGGAGAAGCACAACAGACCTGATTCTGTTCAATGTGGCATGAATCGGCCAACAGTAAAGCTTTGGAGGCCTGTTAGTCGAAATGGAACAAAAGGTCTAATACTAGTTGAGAATGGCAATAGAAAATGCCAACCCGATGGCATTGATGGTAAGGTTGAGGATCAGATCTTGTTCAATAACAGCTCTCTAAGATCATGTGCCATGGATGATAGCTTTGGTGGGATGGAGAATGGTCCTCCACTGGGGGATCTTAACCGAGGAGGCTTGCAGTTCTCAAGCCATGAAGCAAAGGCTTTTCTTGCAGAGAGTAAGTTCAACTTTTTTTGCAGTTGCACGTGTTATAGTCCTTTTCCGTCCATAACATGTCATCACTCTGCTCTTATATGTTCATAGTTTAAGTTGCTTGGCTCTTCTCACACTTGTCTGATTGACTATATTATCATGTAGGGTGGAAGCGGGCCATTGCTGCTGAGCATGTGAAATTGGCTCTATCCCCAGACTATCAAGTTGCTGCAAATCATTCATTGGATATTAGAAAGCAAGACGTCATTGGCAGTGCAGAAAATCAGTTGGTTGATGTGAAGGCACAAGAGTCATCAACTGCTGGAGCTGCTAAAGCCAAGTGTAAAACAAAGCCTGATAAGGGTGTCAAGTTAAAGTATATACCTAAACATAGATCCATCACTTAATATAAGATTGACAAGAGAAAGGGTTTTTTTATTTTATTTTACAGAGGTGCAGAGTTTAATCATCGCTGTATTCTTAGCAGAGGTTGCAGTTTTACTGATGGTTCTGTCAGAAATTTGAAGACAGGTTTTGCCGGAAAGTCATTTTTTGCTATTCCGCCATTTTTTTCCCCTTCGTCATAGGAGAATACTTAGGTATTTTTGGAGAAATAGTCCAAATTTTTGTGTAATAAATTTGGTTTTCTTGGCATTGCAAAGTTCGGGGTTCTTATTTTCATCGATTCAGCAGAAAATGGAAACCTGAATGTAGACTAGCGAACATAGCTTTTATTCATTTTTGGCCATTGGTCATTAACTGGTATGTAGGCTTGTTCAGGTGATTTTTGATACATCACTTCACTCTTGGTTAATCTCACGTTAATCCTTCTGGTTTGGTTAAAAACAAGTTCGTTTCAATTAGAAAATTTTATAAAATACATTACGTTTCAAAACCTGATTTAAGAATTGAACATTTGATAAGGTAGAGAGTGCTTGCTCACGAAGTTATCACTCCATAAATCTTTTTTTTTTCTTTTAAAAAAAGATGAACTTTGTGGGTGTGCAGGGCCTCTTACCCCCCCCCGATCTCGTATCATTCTCTATTAAAATCAAAGTTGCCATGGCTTCAAACCCTTTATTTTGATTTTAGTAGTAAAGGTGTGTGGATCCATGAAAGAAATTACTGCCGTATTCTTTCTTGATGAGTTTCTATATATCATGAACAGCTGAGCTACAGCTCTTGTATTTATTTTTTGTGGTTTTCTCGCTGGCTGCACCAGCGGAATCACCACGAAAGAAAAGAAAAACACTGCCAAGCACTGAAACTTCGGTTTTTGCATGGGTAAGAACCAAGAACTCAAACAGTGACAATCCCAAATCTGAAGCCTTAAGAACTGCTACCACGTTGACCAAGAAGATACCACACCCACAATTCCCACACCAACACAAGCCACGTTTTCTACTTATCCTCCTTAAGCTCCTCACAAACTGCCACTTGTACACTCTCCTTGCCTCATACCTATTTACTAGATCGAATATCCTCTCCTCTTAAATATCACTCCCTCTGATTCATCTCTCCATTTCTTTTCCTCTCTCAATACTGTACACAAAATTGCAAATTAGCCAAAACTAGAACAAAATGTCAGGTGGTGTTGGTCCAACATGTAATGACATAAGCCTTCCAAACGAAAGAGAACAAGAACAGAAGCTCCAAGAAGACCTTGCTTCCTTGAAAAACCCTAAAAGCACTACCACTTCAAAGAAAGCTGGTTTCTTGAGCTTTCGTCAACTAAATGTTCTTGCTGTTATGACTGTCTTTGCTGCGAGTGGGATGGTAAGCCCTGAAGACTTTGCTTTTGTTGTCTTCTCCATCATTTACTTGTACTTTTTCTCCAAAGTTGCATTCCCGACCACCAACCCTCCTAGAGACTCTGTAGTTTTCGATCCGAAAAACAAGATTCTTCGCCTATACGTGTTTGTGGGTGCTATTATTGGACTCTTTCTCCCCATAGCATACATCTTTGAAGGCATTTTCGAGGGAGATAAAGAAGGGATCAAGGCAGCAGCGCCGCATGTTTTTCTCCTAGCAGCTCAGGTTTTCATGGAAGGAGTGGCATCTTCTGACAGGTTTTCGATCCCAATTCGTGTTTTCGTGCCTGTGTTTTATAATTCAAGGAGGATTTTCACACTTGTGGATTGGTTGAGGGATGAGATCTCAAAGGCGGAACAGGATTATGGAGGATCTACTTGGAGGCTCCATATTGGTAGAGCTCTTGCTGTGGCTAACCTGGCCTTTTGGTGCTTCAATCTTTTCGGCTTCTTGTTGCCTGTTTATATCCCTAGAGCCTTCAAGAAGTACTACTCTGGATTCAAGGTCAAGGATTAAATCTGCCATGGTTGTTGTTTCATAATTCATTAGGATGGAGTAGAAAAATAAAAATATCTTAGTTTCTACAGCTTCATATGCTGTAATTGTTTGCAATAATTAAGCAAGTGCTCCTGTATTTTTTACTTTTGGTGTGCTAAATACTTGGCCTAATCCTAGACTGATTACTTTCTGGAAAATAAAATCTAAATGACATTTGATTTAATGATAAAAACGGTGGCGTCCGTCGTGCGGTTTCAGGCATCCGTTAGACTGGTTACTCCCACTCGTGTCACCAGACAACATCCAGGAACGAGCGGAGTCAAGGATTTGTTACATAAGCAACTATGTATCGTCAAATCTTTTTCTATAGGTTGGAGATCTTCATGAAGAAGGCGATAGGAAGCATTCTGTAAATGTGGAAAAAAATTTGAGTGGCATTCAATAGAAAGAAAGAAAAAATTTTTGAGGAAGCAAAATGTTTCGAAGGTACAAGAGCTAGCCGATGAAAACAGCTGAAAGTCACAAACAAAACCCAACAGCAGAAAAAATATAGACAACTGAGCAAATTGTGCTCGAATTGCCCACTATGAGTTCTTTTCATTTCTAATTTCTAAACTTTTCGAACATACAAGGATGCCCAGGAAGAATTTTGCATTTTTGGTGGGTCAAACAAACAATATGCTCACATGCGATACACACCAAATAACAGCCTCAATTCTTCCAGCATCTGACAGCAGCGAACCCCATGCAGTATCTTCTCCAAAACACTCATGCTGCTGCTGAAGGTTTTTGAAAGGGCAAGAGTATCCTCACATTATCTCCGGTCCAAACCTGTTATACATATCAAATATTGCATTAATTACATTAGAAAATCTATCAATGGATCGAGCCCTACGGAAGTCCGCCATACCATCTAGACCAAAAGATTCATGTATGCTATTCCTTTCTGTGAGGACTTGGAAAAAATTTTCACCTAACAAACTTGAGCATCCCAGACAACTTCCACTGACCAGGCTGCCAAATTACACAAGCCAATGCCCAAAAGAAACGAAAAAGAGAAGAAAAAATGACCTGAATATCTACGTAAAGATCCATTGACATTCATAGATACAAGCCTTCTTTCTGGGCCCAACGACAATATTTCCTGCATCCTTTCTGGCCAATCCGAATTTAATCTACGAGCAAAGTCCTCAACCTCCCTGTATTATAGAAAATTAAAAGAGAAGTTGTGAATCTGAATCAGAGAGCGCTAAGAACCCTCTCTCTCTTCCTAAGAAATATATAGTTTAACAAACTTTTGCAGTCTAAAATATACTGCTGTTTCAACAGTGTCAAAACTCCACATGAAATGCTGCTAGTAACAAGATACAAATTGAACTCATTGACTGAATCGGATAATCAAGCATTATAATTAACCTGTCAAGTTCCTCCATCTTTGCAGGATCTAAATCATCATCAATGCCAGCATCATCAAAGTCTTGAGAATTTGAAGTTCTACTAGGAGAGGCTGCCAAAATATCGCTAACCTCATCATTAGGGCAAGCAGAAGGGAGAGTGTCTGACTCCTAAGAAATCAACCAACAACAGCAAAGTAGCAATGAGAGAAAAGCACCCTTCACAGTGCCAATAAGATAATCATGACATGCAAAACTAAATATGACACAATTACTGCAAAGCAATTCCATGAAGCAATGAAATGTGCGAGAGAAGATTGAGAAAGAAATTGAAACCTTCTTTTGGTTTTCATTTGAATTGTTTGAGGAGGAATCTTTTGATTGATCTTTTTTTCTCCGGTTTTTCTTTTTATTCTTACTCGTTCTACACCCCTTTGAATCTGCAAATGGTAGCGCATTTTATAAGTTTCCAAAAACAGAAGATACTTTAAAAGATAACTATTTAAGTACTGATTCACTCAAACATTCGTAGAAGCCATATACTGAACATGAATATCATTAAAAAGTCTGAAGCGACTGAAGAAACCTGTTGTTATCAAGTGCTATTGATTTGGTAAGAAGATGGTGCTAACCATCTTCAACAGGATAATGAAGAAACATCCACACACATACCTCCATCTGCACCATTTATAAATGATAGGAGATCCTCAACTGAGCGGTCATCTGCACGCTCCTCCTCAACCTCAACATCCTAGAACATGTGAAAAATCCATTTGCTATTATTACAAGATCCATTTGCAGGTATGAGGAATTGAATACTATAATGATTGTAGAGAAATTAAAACCACACAATTAAGAGATGCACCAACAGAAACAAAAATCAGCCAAATGATATAAATAAATAAAATGTTGTCCTTGGGAAAGCTGGAAAAAAAAAGTAACAACCTTCAATTTTTCTCTCTCTTTTAATTCTTTCCGCTTTCTTGCATATAATCGATTTAGAAGCCGGATTCGTGGATCATCAGTGATGTTTCTAAGAGGCTCCAATTTTTCTTCCTGGAGAAAACCAAATCTACATGAGAAAACACTCACATAGGCTAAAGAAATAAAGCATTGACTTATTATTGGCAACACCTCTGTGAGATCATCAGGCAAATGAAATGTTTCACGTATCTCCTCGGGAGTTTTCCCTTCAATAATTCGAGCAAGCGCACGGCTTGTAAGATCAACCAAAGGTTTCAACTGGAGGCTGTCTGCAGCAGATGTCAACTCACATAATCTTTTTGTATCCATCCGAATGAACTTTTCATCAAAAGTTTTTCGCTCCTAGAAAAAGAATGAGCAAGTAAAAATAACATTACTACTCAACTTGGCCATCCACAAGCTATGCTGTCCATCTCCACAACCCATCCTCCAAAACACACACACACACACACCCACGCCAAAAAAAAATAATCAAATATGAGATGATGGCATTTCTCTAATCCCTAAAATTCCAGAGTTCTGGGAAGTGATAGCATCTGAGAAAGCAGAAGAATTACAGGATCTGAAAAAGCAGAGAAGAAAATGAAAAAAACAAGTCAGACCTTATTAGAGCGACCTGGTACTTGATGAAACCGGCAGTAATCAAGTATTAAGCCCAAAATGGCAGGATTCACTCGTTGAGGAAGTGATATAGCATAATTCTTGGACGATCCCATGCCTGTTTGAATAATTTCTCGGCATATCATGGGGCAAAACATGGCTACCTCTTCTTCTACTTGTTGGATAGAACCATCGGCAGTTTGGAGCCAAATGTAAGACTTCATCTTCATACAGAAAACCCCAAAAAAGTTTAAGAAAGAACGCAATAAAAAGGCAAATTAAAGCTACAAATAAGCAAATAAAAGAAAGGGGAAAAAAAGAAAAGCTTGATGCCAGTACTGCGTATCCAGAAATTAAAATTCCAGCAGTTCCTTTTTCACCCAATTTTAAACAAACCTCAACTACTGAACAACCTTTATACAATCATATTTCTCAACCCTAGAAGTTTTCCAATATTCAACCTACTGCGTAACTATTCATCAAACAAACAAATTGCCAATAAAGATGCATATGTTACCAACAAGAAGCCAATTAAAGAAGGAGAAATGTGATCTACATCTATACAAATCAATTTAAAAGGAACACAAAATAAAGCTAATTAAAACAGAAAAAGGACTATTTACACAACTATGTAAGACATACCTGGGGTTTCACTACAGCCATTCCAGCTTCTGACATCTGGTAAAAACTGTAAAAAACTTAGTAATACTAATTGAGAGCTTGCACCTATGGTTTTAAAAACAAGAAAGAAGCGAAGGAAATAAAAGTTGTGTCCTCGTCAGAATGTTAACTTCTTCAGATGCACATAGGCTCTGTATCAATGCTTCCCAACATGACCCTTTGTTGAATCCCAACGACATGAATATCAGCATATTCTTATCAACAAAACTTCCTTGAATCATGAAAAAAAAAAAAAAAAACAAGAGAAGCAAGCATCATGTGATGTTATCTTGATTGAACAAATGGCAGAAACCAGTGAAAAGATTTACTATAAATCAAATTTCTCTCCAATTTCTTAATCTCCAGATCTTTATTAAAAAGATAACCAAGAATTCACCACAAAAAAAAGTTGCCTAAGCTCGTCTAGAACAGGAACTTATAAAATGAAAACTATACATTCAGTAATAAAGAAAAAAACCCGTCCATTCGTCCATTTTTGTTAACGAAGGAAGCATACAAGCTTTGCCGCAATAAAAATGTAGAGAGGAAAAGGAGAAGGAGAATGTCCAACACCTAAGCTAGTGATAAATTCAATTTCATATTTTTAACAATTGCATGAAGAATCATTAAAAATAAACAGAGAGTTGCATCTCTTCCTTTCAAGAAAACTTCACTATCTGTTAAAAATAACCTCTAGAAAAGACCGAGTTCGAACTGGTGAATACAAATTCAATTTCCAACACTAAAAATCGGATACAAATAAGAAAAAAAATTCAAAATTCAATCAAAATAAGTTTCAATACAAATGGAAAGCAATAACATTCATCAATGGATTAAATTCAAGAGATGGAGAATGAAGTTTCTAGCTTACCTTGAGTGGGAGAATTCAAGAGATTATGGAAAAATATTTAGACATTTAGGGTTTTGGGTTGCATTCTTTTTCTTTTTAAAAAAGATTTTAGCTTAGGGTTTATTTTTGGTATTTAAAGTTTTTTTTTTTAATTTCTGGTGTTTATTTCTCTTTCGTTGTTCTTTCTTTCTCTTTTGTTTATGGTGAGCTGCGTGTTGGGTGGTGCACGTGACTTCTATCAAGAAGATGGTCTGCCTCTCACGTGACTCCCTCTCGTTCTCTCAGTTAGTTTAGTTAGGGTTTCAACACTGTACTTTTTTGAGTTTTAACTGCAGCTGTCTGGTTTCTTACCTCAACTGGGCTTACAATTTATATGACAGCCTTGGTTCGTTCCGTTGGCCGTTGGGTTCACTTCTAACGACCGGTCCATCATCATGTTTCCATTATTACCCCTCCCAGATTTCTTATTTACGTTCTCTCTTGTTTTGTACGGTCGATTTGTATTTTCCTCGTCAGCTCTCAAATATCAAAATAATATTTATTTATTTTTACCTAATTTCACATGCCTTGCCCATGAATGTTAAGATTAGTAATAGAATTAGAAGAATTCATTAGCATGTTGACATTAATGTCTATGCCAAATTACACTTATTTTCATATTAGTTTAAAATCGAATTTTTTTATGATTTAAATTGACATACCATGTGTGTTAAGGTTTGAGTTTTTTTTTAACGAGAAGCTTTAATGAATTAAAATTAAATATTTTTTTGGATGCAGGGAGAGGTTCTTCTATCTTTTATAAACAAGCCAGCCTATTGATCATTGATGCGTGCGTGCATGTTCAAATACGCAAGATATTTTTCCAATAAGATTTGATTAATTTCGAGGAAAATTTAATCTTTCGATGGATCTTGCAAAATGTAGCTTTCTCTTTGCTTTTCCTGCTGTAGATTACATCGTATGTGCCTTTTAAAAAAAATAAAAAATTCAGTGGGTTTGGAAGGCTAAAACTTTTTAATGGATTGGTTTTGATCTTGATGGGTTCTAGAGTACATTATACATATTTAGAAATACAAATGGGCATAGAGATGGATGCATGCTTGTAACTCGTAACTCCCAGCCAAAAATGGTGCCCCAATAACATCCTAATTACCTTGACAGATTAATTAAATTGCCAATTTAAGTAGAAACGACAGCGTACGGAAGTGGCGGTTTTCGTGGTGCCAAATAAAGGATGGTGGCTGGCTTGGCGGTTGGCAGTTGGCAGCAGCGTGGCCATGGACTTTTTATCTCTTTGCTCCACCACAGCACGAGTCATTAGTCAAGAAAGATTGATGTTGTCCTGTCATTGTATACTCTGCCACTTAGCTGAGTTTAGGTCATCTAACCATCATGTGGTTGTTTAACAGGAAAGGATCATCTGGGTTCTCTTCGTCTTCCACGGCCGAGGAAGTCACTCATGGGGTCGATGCCTCTGGCCTTACTGCCATTGTTACAGGTCTTACATACTCTTTTCTGTTTGAATTATGATTGTCTTGTCTTGTACTTATGGATGCAAAAAGAATAAGGGATAGATTGGTTCTTATCTGAATTTATTAGGTTTAGTACGTCCAGAGTCCATTTTGATAGATGAAAGAGACGGTAATTTAATAAACTAGCAAATGTCTCCATGTTTGACAGGCCTTTCCATCTTTCTATGGTTATACATAGGATCTCTTAGTGATACATTGCCATCTTAATTATAGCTCTCAAGTTTTACTTCTCTTCTATGCTGTCCCGTTTGTGATTCATGATGTTAATTCATGTAGCACTTGGTGCAAATTTGGGGTGATTTTTGAAAATTTCAATAAGATTTATTAGGATGGAATTGCGGTAAAGGTTTGTGCTTCTGTAGATATTCAGGAATCATGATTATATCTTACAGAATTCAGATTCCATCTTGTGCCCTTTAGTTGTGGTATTTGTATGGTGAGACAATACCCAAAATGCCTCAGTTATTTGCAAGTTCATTTCATTTGCTAGTATATAATGCTAGAACTGATAGCATCTGAGGGATTACTGACAGGGTTTTAGGATCTAGTTCTTCACAATTCTATGAAATGAATACGCTTGCACGTCTTTGGAAAGATTACAAAACATTTATTGCGGAGAATGTAAATCTATCTACATGCTTTATGATTAATGGGTATATTCTATAGCTTCTTATTGTTGACTGCATGTATTGCACAGATTTTCTTGTGTTCAAGACATTCAATAATTTGTATTTGCACTATGAACTGACAAGCATCCTCTGATTTTAGGAGCATCTAGTGGTATTGGCACTGAGACTGCACGGGTTCTTGCATTGCGTGGTGTCCATGTTATTATGGGGGTCAGGAATATGGCTGCTGGAAGAGATGTCAAAGAAGCAATAGTTAAGGAAATACCCTCGGCCAAAGTTGATGCCATGGAATTGGACCTAAGTTCTCTGGCATCTGTGAGGAATTTTGCATCGGATTTCAATTCCTCTGGTCATCCATTGAACCTCTTAATGTAAGGAAAAATAAAGAATCCTAATGATTGAACGATATGGCCTGTGTTCACGCATGCATAGCTTTCATAGTGTAGCCTGATCCTTCTCAATTTACTGAATTATAGAAAAATGAATCATTTTATCTTCTCTATTGTAAGTAACAATGCAGGAATCATGGCGCCACCATTCATGCTCTCCAAAGACAACATGGAGCTACAGTTTGCAACAAACTACCTGGGTACTAATATTATTATTTTTTATAGAAAAATCCCAATTTAATTATTTCTTATCCAAAAACGAGTTGACTAAGTCATTTTCTCTTAATACTTTCCACAGGACATTTTCTTTTGGCTAATCTTTTATTGGATACCATGAAGAAAACAGCACATGAAAGTAACAGAGAAGGAAGAATTATAAATGTTTCCTCTGACTTTCACCATTACCCATATCCTGAAGGGATTCGTTTTGATAAAATCAATGATCAGTCAGGGTAACACTATAATCACTCAGAATTGCATGAATTTCTAATCTTGAAAGCATACTAGTCAGCAAACAGGATTACAGTGTCCATAATTTGATATACTTATTTTTAAACATGCCTACTCCCAGGATATTGGCAGTTGCATTTTAGGTCTTTCAATTTTCTGAAGAAACAACATATTTTATATTTTTTCTGCTTAAATGATGAAATAAATCTTATGTCTTAAAGTGAAATCTGAACCTGCAGAACAAAGTTGATGAAATAAAGATAATTCTCTTAGTGCCATGCATGGAGAATATATGCATGTGATACTTCGACCTGTCTTCAGTTTTTTAAACTATTGTGCATGCTTCATATGATTTAGCTGAAGGCCTTTCAAATCCCCATGATTTGTGATTGAACATTTTATCAGTAAACATGAATACTTAATAGCTAATAGCTTATCATATGTCAGTTTTTTGGCAGTTTTGTGTGTTTGTATGATGTGATTCACAAGACATAATTGTTAAATGTAGTATGACTTTTTTTATTGAAATAACCTTCATAAAACATCTCAGTTTCTTCCAGTATCATGTGTAAGCTCTTAAATCATGAAACTCTATCAGCATTCTCAACATGCATTGAATTTGATGCATGCTATTCAGTACGTTTGATTTGTTACTTGATATAATCTTGCTATTTAATATCGATCTCGAATGGAGGATTTTAATTGTCTATGATTGCTCTTGTAAAGGTATAAAAAATTCCAGGCATATGGCCAGTCCAAGCTTGCTAATGTGCTGCATGCTAATGAACTCATGAGACGATTCAAGGTATCTGGTCTTCTTTTTGATAACAGGGTCACAGGAAGTACTTGATGGTGAAAAGAGAAAGTCGATACATTCTTTTATGGATACGGATAAACATATTTTTTTAGCCACAATAAGATTCGAACCATTCTTTTCTAGAAAAAAAAACCTCTAACTGCTTGTAGATGATAACCTACACTATATCTGTGCATGGATAGATATGACGTTAAGGGTAATCAGTTATAATGTTGGTTGCTTTGATAATCAGGAGGATGGAGTAAACATTACTGCAAATTCACTGCATCCTGGAGTAATCGCCACCAATCTTTTCCGTCATAATACAAGTCTTGCCAATGACAATCCCATAAGAGGTTTCACATTTTGACTATGTTATCTTTTGGGTCCTACTTCTCTGGACTGAGTCCTAAATTCAAGAGCAAAATACCTTCTTAACTTTAGTTCTTTTGATTTAATTCAGTCTTCCTTGAGTCGGCTGCCAGGCTTGTTCTAAAAAATGTCCAGCAGGTGAGCTAGCTGCCTTCCATAATAAAACTCCTAATAGCACTTAGTTTGTTTACAAAGTTCCCTAAACTAAATACCTTTATTGCATAAAAGCCTACTAATTCTTCGTTTCCTTTCACATTTCATTTTTTTTTTCTTGAATTTGATTGCAGGGTGCTGCAACAACGTGCTATGTGGCATTGAATCCACAAGTAAAGGGCGTAAGTGGTGAATATTTTTCAGGTTGTAATTTGGCCAAAGCATCCTCAATGGCTAAAGATGCTGAGTTAGCGAAGAAACTTTGGGATTTCAGCATGAATTTGGTTAAATAAATGATGCATACAAGTTTCTATATTTCCAAAATAATGTATTATATTTGAGTGGGATTCTTGTATCTGAAAAAGATGAGGGTATATTTTATTTGCCATATGGTCTTTGATATCAATGTTTTATTATGACCATGCACTTGAGGAATACTACTTTCTCAAGAAGAAGAATTTTAAGGAATGCCATTTGTATTTCATTTTGGAAAAGGAATCAGTCATGACATGCCCTCCCCTTTCCTTCCCTTCAAACTCTTAACTGTACAAAGCTGAAAATTATCAGACATGATCTCAGCAACTAACCTTAATGAGCTTGCATGCATTGAGATCATTGGTTGAACTAAATTGGCTTCATGGGCAGGCCTAGTTTCCATGGACTGGACTGGGCCCCTTGCTTTAGCTCGTAACAGAAAGGAAATGGTTAGACCATCACTGTCCACTGACCTTTGGAGAGTACAACCACAAAGAAAGGGCTACTGCAGAAGATGTGGGAATGATAAGAGAGAGAGAAATTGAGCAAAAAAGGAGCATCTGGGTTCTCAGCTACTTCCACAGCTGCAAAAGTTGCACAAGGGATTGATGGCTCTGGTCTCACTGTGTTAAGAACTCTCTAATTTGAGAAGAAAGTAACAGAAGAAGTAAAGAGACTTGCAGTGTAATGCAAAAACTGGATTTTCTTATTGCTTGACCATCACAATTACTTTATTTATACAATCCTTTCTCCTCTTTCCATCCATCAACTAACTTCTAATTGAATTCTAACTGCTAACTAACTCCTTGCCAACTAACTCATTGCCACGTGTGATTCCCTTCTAACTGCTGCTTCCTGTTGCTGGTATTGCTGGCTGCTGTTTTTGTAAACAAGGTTGCTTACTTCTTTCAATCTTTGCTCCCGACAATTAATCCAAGTCTTGTAACACACTGCCATTATCACTGGTCAAGTTTTTTTTCCTCCCAAAAATAAGTGATCTTTTGAAAGCAAAAGCATTGGTGAAAAGTTCTTTATCTGATGACCATTGACGCTATTCTGCTGCAAGAGCATCAAGTGGGATTGGAGCAGAAACAGAACGCTTATGTAGTCATGGGGAGTGAGGAATATGGTAGCCAGCAGGGAGGTGCAGGAAGCCATGGACCAAGGGAAATCCTGCTGCAAAAGTTGATGCCATGGAATTGTTTTTAAGCACAATGGCATCAGTTAAGAAATTTGCAGCAGACTTTTAAGTCCTTGAATCTTCCCTTAAACCTTCTCATGTAAAGTTAATTGGATAACAGGAAAAATGATTGATGGACTTTAATTTTGACTACTGTTTTCATTTTGCTTACGTTGAGCAGCTTTTATTGTTTTTACTTCGTGACAAATCTTTACCGAATGCAGATATACATTTGGTAGTAACAACGCAGGAATCATGGCAACACCATTAATGCTTTCTCAAGACAAACATAAACTTCAATTCGCTACATCATTTGAATGGCTTCGCAACGCATGATAAGTCGAAAGGCACATGATACCTTATTATTCAGTAAATTGACGAGAACAAGAAAATACAGAAATCGCTGGATTAGATTCTTTTCAGTTACTAGTGGTAATGTACATACAAGTAAATCAGTTTGAACAACAGTTAATCTGCCCCAGCATAAACCATTGCACGAAACAGACAAGCACAGGCTCGTCAAATCCACATCTGCTTGGTAAACAAATTTCTAATCCCGGTTCAGTTCATCTTCTGTACAGCCGTTTCAGACCCAGAAAAGTAATAATCGTACTTGCTACCTTAATCTTTGTTTTTCTTCTATACCATGATCTAAAAGAATATACAGTTCTCAATGCCATGAATAATTTCCTTACTAAAGGAACTGCCATACAATGGATCATCAGAGGCCACACCGTGCAGGGGGGGAATGTATCCCTTATCTTAATTCAGCCAAGTGCTAGAAAGATTTCCGCTCTGAAGTTCGTGCAAGTTCGCAAGTCATGTCACCACAAAATGCCCACATGAGCGAGTTTCTTAGTCTAGTTAGCAAGCTCCATTTCAGTGCATCTAAAGATCCGACCAGAGTGAGTACTGTCAAATACCTTAACATGCTTGTCATGCATGGATCCAAATGCATAAGCTTGGAACTACACTGACCAGTCTGCCCCCAGCCACTTCATCACCTTAAACCTTATTCCACATTTCCTACCCCTTGTTGAACATGCCAGTTTTCCTCAGCTGTTAATGTCATGAATAAAAAATCATATAGAACCAAAATGACCATCTCAAAACCTTGAAAGCTTGCTTTGATCCGTCAGTCTTTGATTCGTCAGTCCACAAACAATTTATTAGATTATATACCTCCAGTTCGACTGGGTAAAGGAGAATTGGGACTTAGATCCAGGGATGGTTTCATTTTCACATGATCCCTCAAAAGCTGCCGAGACACTCGATCAGCCAACACTGATTGTCCATCATAAGGTTCCCCTGGAGTAGGCCTTCCAAGCTGCTTTCCTATGAGATCATTTTCACATGGAACCAGCTCTGAGAAGATGGGAGAACCTGGCTGCATTCCTCGAAACAGATCAGGACTGGAATCATGATAAGCCAAGCCATGGACATATATACCATTTGAGTGATTTTGCATGTTTCCAAAACCCTCTTGGAAGTGAACTGAATGCTTCAAGTGATTAAAAGGTATAGCACCAGTGCCACCTGTCAGAGGTGTGGATGAGCCAGAAGTGGTCCGTGGGCTAGCTATGGGTGAAGGAGACATTCTTCCATTCAGATGTTGTGGTGACCTTGAATGCAAAAGAGGGCTTCCAATGGGAGAAACAGGGCATGATATGTTCCTTGGAATGTGTAAATCACTACAGATTTTGGGAATTGAAATCAGACAATAAGATGATGATTTCAGTAATGGCAGTGATATTGTGAGAGAGATAGATACCTGGTATGTAGACCAGTTTTTGAAACTCTAGATGAATGAACTGCAAGCCTCTCTGAATCCAAGGTGGGAAAATTTCTTGCATGATTAATGCCCTGAAAAATGATCAATAAAACGCAGCAACACTTAACATAGCTGGTATCCAAGAGAGGAATGATGCAATAGGCACGAAAAACTGCTTGTTTGAGATCTCAGAGTAGCAGCATCAAAATATGTTAACCAACAAACCAGTCAAAAGTTGCTAAATCTTCTTAGCCCAGGAACAGTACTACCTACACAGGATTTCATGCAAACCTAAATCAAGGCACTTACAAAGAGACTGGCACTACATGAAAACACGCAAACATCGAGACTGTTACTACACTCTACAAGCAAGATGTATTGCCACTACATGTACCTCAGCCTTTCATCACAGATTTTAGGAGAGCCCGACTAATCCTTTTCTCATAAATGGAACTATTTCTACATTCTTTCAAGCAGTCATTTGCTCCTTCCAGGTCTTGCTATCTTACAACATTAAGAGCACTTTAGTAGCTGTCATGAAGCATTAGTGAACTTCCTATACATTCACCAATTTGTTCCAAAGTTGCTGATTGGTTCAGAAATCCAAATTTAAATGGAAAAAAACAATTATCAAAAACTCCACCCAGATATTCTTCTATAAGTCATGTTCTGTGATACTTAACCTTTACATGCATCTCCAGGTCATCAAATAACCAATTCATCTCCATTAACTCTTTCAACAAATCTTTACTGCACATAACAAGGCAATCTAACTTATTCCAAAAACATCTTATGGTTTTCATCCTGCTCCTGCCTTTGATGACAGATCTAAAGGTGTCTCCCATGTCATACTTCTAACAAAAGCAGAAGAATATGGGTTGTGTAACCTTCAACCCCAGACACATATTGGCTTATCAACTTCTCTAACAGGAGAGAAATCCAATGGTGTCTCTCACATACATACTAACAAAACAGAAAAATATAGGTTATTGTTTATACAGCCTCCCATCCAGTGCATGCATCCTCTTTGCTGCACATTCTGCTTGTATCCTTACCAGTGCAAACTTCTTTCCACAAATTCAGAGAAAGCACTCTATACCAGACTGTAAAACTATTGTGAATGAAAAAAAAAAAGATGACAAGTTCCACAAATAACCAAACTTCTTTCTTTCCCTAATTTTTGTCAGGCATCATTACAAATTCATACATTTATCATGGCATCAAAGGACTGCACAAAATGCATTTCAGCACCATATCAGAGATAAATTTAACATGATGCATTTCCTAATTAAAACAAACAGAAAATACTAAAGGAAAGAAATAAAGTTCAACATCATGGCATGTGAAACTTGACCTCAGTAGAAATGAAAGGACAACATGAAAAAAGGAAATACCAGAATTTTAACTCCATTTGAAACCCCAGGAGGTGGATCTGTAGGATCAAGGCACAGAATAGGTCTTTCCAAAGGAGCAGCTAATTTTACAAAAGGATGCTCTAAAAGCTGGGAAGCTGTAGGACGATGTACTGGATTGCGTTGCAAACATTGCCTAACAAAGTCCTTCCCTTCATTCGAGAGGTCCTCTGGAATTTCTGGGAGATCCTTGCTATTTCCAATTTTAAACATGGCAGCAACCTTAAGCCCGCAAAACAAAGACATCAGACAATGAGAAGAAAAAACAGAATCAGATACCTGTGAAATCTTTATAAATGAGAACCGTGTGTCAAGATACATCAGAATAATTGACATAGGTATCCTTGGATCAACTAAAATATTTAGCTTTTAGACAACATAACATTTAAATATCATCATATATAGGAATTACCCCTTCAAACTGGCTCCAAGGTGGTTTTGTAGTAGCCATCTCCAAAACAGTGCATCCAAGACTCCATATATCCACAGCAAGATTACAGCCATTTGAGTTCTTTATAACCTGTGCAAACAATGAAAATGAGGGTTTAATATAATATGGAGAACACCATATGATAAGGAAAGAAAGATCGAGCAAGAAAAGACTCTGACCTCAGGGGCCATCCAATAAGGGCTTCCCTTGAATGATAGTGGACATGACTGCCCAGTGATCTGCAAAACAGAGATTAGGTCAGTTGGGCAAGCAGGATATGACCATATGAGGAGGGGCAGTAAAAGTAGTCTGCAGCACGTAAAACTTTTTTTCACCAAGTGCATGCACCCAAATGATATAAACTTAATAAATCAGTCTTCACAAGGTAATTTTTCTTGCTGGTAAAGGATTACAAGAGCTGCCAAGTTGTCATATGCACCATTCAACTAACTCCATATCCCTAGATATAAATAAATCAGCTCCAGTTCGGACTGAAATTTATCTCATTTTGGAGCAAAAACTAAATGCCCACACTTACATGTTTTGCCATGCCAAAATCAGCTAATTTAACACGACCATTCGGATCTACAAGTATGTTTGCTCCTTTGATATCTCTGAAGAGACAAGATATTCATCAAAATAATAAATGAATAAATAAGGAAAGGCATGAGAATATTAACAATGTTTAAGTTGAGAAAACAAATTGTTATAATTTAGAAGATCAAACAAAGGCAAGTCCACTCACCTATGGACAGTGCTTTTAGAATGCAAAAATGCAAGTCCTGACAAGATTTGCTGGGTATAACTGCGAATAACTAGCTCACCCAACTGGCCATACTCCTGGAGAAGTTTATATATGGACCCACCAGATACATACTCCAAGTATATATAAAGTCGGTCACCAACCTGTTCAAAAAATCATATAGTAATTTCAAATGTTGATTCAAATTGCAAATTGCACACAATGCAGTAACACTACATGCCGACTTATTGCACTATGGAGTTAAATAAGTCAAAACTCAAAGTGACCAGAAATTTAGTTTCTAGAGTACCACTATCAGGCTTTATGATCACTGACTGTCATTCTAATCCTTGCATAAAAGGACTGATTCTAATAGCCAAAGATTATGGTATAATAACAAAAGATTCAATATAAATATCAAGGGATTAAATTCAATAGCACCTGCATGCAAAAGATAAAGAATGGTGCATGAGACATACCGTCTCAGATCCATAGTACTGCACAATGTTTGGGTGCTGAAAGCGGCTTAAAAGAGAAATTTCCTGTCAAAAGACTGAAAGTAAGAACTTCTTCCAAAGTTATTTAAAGGTTAAATAATAATAACAATAAAAAAAACTGTCGGCAAGCAACAAACTTTATTTTGTTGTCACAGGAAACTTCATTGTTAATGTGTAATCAACTTACCTGCATCAACTGCTTAGCACTTTCTTTTGACTTGGCATCATCTGAAAACAATGTCACCTCCTTCATTGCACACATTTCACCACTTTCACTGAGCGATTGTAAAGGTAAAATCAGAAATAATTTCACAAACATTAGGAAACTAAGGAATAGTTTAAAATGTCATTCAATCAAAAAGTGGATCCAGTCATGTAAGTTTTCATGAGAAAGAAGCCACAAAAAAAATAATTAACTTAACTGATTGAAGTCGTCTTTCCAAGTTAAAATTGAAGTCAGGATAGCAATCACATAATTGTAGATCATAGACAGTTGAGTATTATGCATCAAAGGCATTTACATGCAATATTGTTAAATCAAACAAATTCAAGCATCTGCTTTTGGGGCTTATACCTGTTAAATCCAAGATAGACATGTCCAAATGTGCCTCTACCTAGCAGCTTTCCTTTTTTCCAGCGAGATCCAGGGCTTGTTGGGTTCTCTGCCCTTCCTGGACTTCGTGGCACAGAAGGAGATGCTGCTGCCGAGTTTGAATGAGAAAAGGGAGAGGGGCTGGAAACTGTTACAGGAGGGAGGGGTAGCCGGTGACTTTGTTGTTTCCCATCATCTGGCCAGCTTGTCTGGGACTCGATTGTCCCTCCTGCTCTAGGATGAATTGGAGTAACAGCACCACTCTGGACTCTGGAGCTGGGGCCAGGACTGGTCATTCTAGGACTAGGTATTGGAGAACATTCAGGGCTACCCCTGCTTTGTTGCCAGAATAATTGTCCTGACATATCCCCTCCCATTGAATTATGTCCAGAATTGTAACCTGAACCAGGGCTGGAGCAGTGGCCAGATCCTAGTAAATTGACGTCTGGGTATGGCTTCCCAGCCCAGAAAGCGGAGTTTATGACTTGCTCAGCGCCAAATGCTCTCATAGGACTTCTGGAAGGACTTGACATGTAGCTGTCTGGAGCACTGCAGAAAGAACCATGTTTTGGAACCTGTAGATTCGGCACATGACTGCTTATAGGTCTCCGTTTAGGTGATGTTGGGGAGGTATGATTACCAAAAGAAAGGTTAGCTGGTTTCTTTGCCTCTCTTGAGTTCACTTGGCTGACGGTAGCACAGTGATCCTTGAACATTGCACTTCAGTGGAAAATGCAGTTCATTTGCATTAGTTAAATGAGGTAGCAGATAAACCATAAATAATGAACATTCAAAAATTACACAGGCTTACCTGGAAGGGCTGCTAGCAATAGTTCTGGTCCCAAGGTCATAGTCAGTTGCCAGAGGACTACGTTGACTTGAGTCAGCAGGATCTTCACTATCAGTGGAGCTCTCACTGAAAACTGAAGTAGTGGCCAAATCCCCATCTAAATCTGTTGGATTCGACTTATTGCGAATGCATCCAGGTCTTGGGGGAGGCAAATACAATGATGACTTTGCACCCTTTTGCAATCTTGGTTTTGTTGATATACCAATTCCAGAGTCTGTACGCCCCACACTTGCAGGGTGCACACCAGGAAGGGGAAGTGGTTGGGCATGGGGCCTCTCAGCAAAACTTTGACACCTAGAAACATGTTTTGATGAAGGTGATGGTGATGGCGATCTTGATTCTGCTCGAGATTGAGAACCCCTCTCTGAGATAGTGTCACTGCAGCGTCTTCGAGAACCTCCAGGTCTACCATTTAGCTTACCATCAGATGGACTCTTAAATCTTCTGTGTAATGTATCAATAAAACTTTCCTTGTTTGCTTTCTTCTTCACTTCTTTAGATGATGACTTTCCCCACCATGAAGGCATCTTTTTCTCAATTTTTCTTTTTGGTTTTGAAGAATCACTATGCAAATTTTTCCTAAGCTATTCCATACTGATATCAAACACTCAACACAGCATCTCTGTATGAAGTTTCGAACCACATGAACACCCTAGAATGCTTGATGTCTTAGAAAGTTCGAGTCCTTCGTTCAACAACGAAGTTCACTACAGGAGTTGCATGAAAATTGCAGCTAACATTCCAGGAGGGAAGTTTTGAGTGATATCGTAAACTTTCAGAGATTATAAACCTGCAGGCATAAATTGAAAGGTCCATCTTCAATTCTCTCAAGAAACTGAATATCTTCAAAAATAACAGAAATTAACCAAAACTATAAAATTTACAAGAGCTAAACCGCTAACACTGTCTCAGAAACTTAATTGCAATAACACATTTGCATGAAGAAGAATACATATGATTTCATCTTTTTAATTCTAATCACGCATTTGTATGAGCCAACAAGTGTTCGAGTACAAAATGGTCTTTTGGAAACACTAGTAAGAAGTCCAAAAACCCATTATTGACTGGTTTTTAGGTTTAACAAACAGCTTCAAGTCTAATTCCAGGAATATCCATTTGACTTCAATAATGGAAAGAAACATCAAATGTAATTTTCCAAGAAAAAGAAACACTCCATTCCAATACTTATAAATCTAAATACAGGAACTGACAAAACCCAAATCCTTTGATATCTCTAACACAATTATTAATCTCAGATTTTACTCTCTCTTTTTTTACAACTATAAAAAGAGTGAGCACAAAGTGGGTTCCTTCGCTTCTTTCACATTCTCTTCATTCACGCCTATTTTCTCAGGAACCAAACAGACTCTAAAGACCTCAAATTGCTAAAAAGAAGAAAACTTTACCAAACAGATCTAAACTTTTGAAAAACAAACATGACGCGAACAACAAACACCGAAACCAAATCCATTTCCTTCAAAATATCAGTAAAAAAAAATGGGGCATAAGAAAAACCCTTACTTTTCCATATGCTCGATGAAGCATCGAAGCTGAAGTAGAGGTAGATGAAGTGATTGATTAGAACAACAAATCTTCCAAGTTTGAACTCTGAAGAGTGAAAGAAGCAAAATTAAAAGAGACCCAATAAAAATCTGAATCTAAGAAATGAGAAAATGAGAGAAAGATTTCGAATTTGAGAGGTAGTGACGAGAACAAAAGAGATCGCGTTAGATGGAGAGAGATTTTGATAGGAATGTAGAGAGAGAACAGAAAGACTGTCTGAACTATGACATGAACTTTGTATTTGCGTTGATATTTACCATATTAATAATGTAATAAAATATAATATAATACAACAGTGCTGCTGCTGCGGTTATTATTTATTTATCTATTTACTATTGTTATTATTATTTGGAATTGTTGATTTTTTATTCTTTTTGTGCAAGTTTACTTGTAGCAGGGAAATTCTATGATGAGCTTGGAAACTTACATCCTTATAGTGTTCTTTTATGCTTGATTTTGGCTTTACATCATGGATTAGCAAAGATTATAGAACATAATTAAATTGTGATTTATTATTTATTTAAAATCATGAAATTTTATGTTTGAGATTCGGTTCAAATGATAGATGTACTTACTAATTATTATTTCAGATTTGAATTAAGGAAAAACCTACGAGACAAATCTTTATTATTTTTGTTATTGATATACCAACTTGAATGTAAATTACATAGGTAAACCTCAATTATGAAGGTTTAATATATTAAAAAGTAATATAAATTATATATTTTTTGTGTTGAGATAATTATTTGATGTAATATTAAAGATAAACTTGTACAAGTTTCAAGTTTTTAATGGTTTTCACATGAGAGTTGTATTAGAGAATAATATAAATTATATTTTAAAGTTTTACTTAATAATTAAATAATAATTTAAATTATATAATGAGATTTAAAGTTTACATACTAAATAAAGTTAATTTTTGAGGTTGGAATTGCAAAGGAGGTTGGGGGAATCCCGTGAATGAATTATTAAGAAAAATAACTGGAGAATGATTTAATATTGATAGATGAAAATAGATTCTGCAAATAACATGAAGGATAAAAGAATATAAAGATGCATTAATGTGTGTGGTTTCTTTTTCTTTTTCTTTATGGACGGTTTGAGATATCATGGAAGCTGTTAGCAGCCCACAATTAAGATGCACTTCCACTGACTGATCCAAATTGACTTGTGGCTAGCAAATCAGTTGTTGACTGCATTAATGGAATAAAATGGAAGGAGCAGCGGCGGCGGCGGCATCATCATCATCATCATCTACAGACAACACATGGGAGATCGATGGAGAGAGGACGGCATGGAATGAATTAAGGGGAGGGAGATTATGTACGTTCCTGCCTGATTAACCCGAGGCGGCATCAGCCCTGCAAGTGCCTAATTAACCGGAGGCACCATCAGCCTTGCAAGTGCCTAATTAAGTGACAAGAACACAAGCATATGTGCTAATTCACATGCATGTGTTTTCTTTTCTTGCCAAAACACAACCATGAGGGAGGTAATTAATTGAAGGGAGGAGCAATTAATTTAATTCACCTCTTTCTCTTAGAACATGTTGTCGGATAAAACGTCAAGTCGCGTGAACAGTGCTCTTCTCCATGGGGTTTAATTTCTTCCCAGAAATGTCAAACATATCACCCTTTTGACAATCTTTCTCATTAATTAATAATTAAATATCCATATGCCTTCTCTATTGTAAACCTAAGAGCTCACGTGGGCTTCGAATAATATACTAAAAAAAAAAGGAGTCAAAAGATAAGTTGCCATGCAAAAATCCATATTTTTCGGGAAAAAATATATATACGCCTCCAAGTCAAAAGGTTAGGGAAAAACAAACCTCGCGATGCATTCAAAAATCTACAAAATATTATCTTTTCAGAAATTAAAATATTATATATGTGCACAATCTGTCATCACGGCTGTAAATTTTTCTTAAAAAAAACTGCAGGCTATTTTCTAAAAACAATTCAAAGTATAAATAAAAAAACTCATATAATTATCTAATTAAATAAACTAATAATTATTTATATAAGTAAAAAACATTCTTAACAATAACCAAAAGATAAACGAAAAAATTAAGAGATGAAAGTAGGTTAAAATATTTAAATATTTATATCACAATACAACTCATTTATCTGGTTATGTTTAATAAATTTATTTATGAAAATCAATATATAACAAAAATCAATACACACGTAAAATTTATTAAATAAAATAAAAGAAAAAAATTTCATGCAAGACTGCATATATAACAATTTTGTAAAAAAGTAAAATTACGACGACCTCTTCTTTCTCCTCCACCTAAAAAAGGATTAAAAAGGAAAATGCAGTTATGTATCAAAATGCATTTTAAAAAAAAAATTATAGGGACCGATCATGCAATATCTAAAAAAAATGGGGAACGTAAATGAAATTTTGAAACGAATTTCAAAGTTGTCACCAATGTTACCAATATTTTTAATTTCAGTTCACTGTCTTCTAATTCAACCCTCACCCCCCCCCCCCCGGCGGAAAAAAAAGAAGCAATTGGGCTTCAATTTGGGCTCAAAATGGCTCAATTGTGCAAATGAAAAGTTTGGTGATTAAATTAAAATTTTTCAAAAATCTCACTATTACAATTCACAATTAAATGTAAGAAGAGTAACAGTAAATGTGTCTACGATAAAAGAGCAACATCTTATATATATATATGACACACATCTCAATTTATCTTGCAGACATATCTAAAGTTGTTTAGGGATTTATTACTTAAAGATCTTATCTTATTTGGCTTTAAATAATTCTATAAAGGCTAAGTTGTTGTAAATCACAAGTCGTTCAACTATACAGCCTCCAACAGTAATCCATATGAACTACTAGTGAGAAATCTTCTAAATCTCTATTTATGAGAGAGAGAGAGAGAGAGAGAGAGAGATTATCATGCCTAAAGTGCGATCTCTATTCTGTGATTTATATAGTTTTTCTCTATTTATGAGAGAGAAATTGCTATACCTAAATTTCTATATTTCTAAATACATGACATTTACATAATTAATTAAAGAAACTTTGAGTTATATTTGAGGAGAATTAGATGAGCAAAAAATTCACAACCCATAAGAAAAATACATATAAGACAAGACACACATGCCCTATTTAATAAAAATTACAACCATTTAACCACAAAATAAAAACATAGTCATATTAATCTTTAATGTGCACAATCATTCATCATTCATAAAAACATTTTAATATCATGATAAATTACATTACGTCCTTCAATTCTAATTATTGGTTTCATGTGCTACTATACAATAATATTTCTAACACTTAGAAATATTCAATCAAATCTAATTTAATAATTTCCCAAACAAAATAAATTTTATTTAACATAAATTCCAAGGAATTTTTTTTTTCAAAATTCAATAAGAAAATTAATCACATTAAAATTCTTATTAATATCCTAAACTATTTTAGAATTAATTAAATAAAATTTTCTAGCTTAAAAAACTCTCATTATTTTAGAAAAACCATTTTTATAAATATTATTTAATTAAACCATTTAATTAAATAAATCCTAATCCCATTAGGATATCATAAAACTCAAAAAATAAATTAAATAATTTAATTCATTCCTAATCATAATAGGAAAATTAATTATATAGTAAATTTAATATAGGATATGAAATCTAAATTTTATTTATAGAGAGTAAATTCATAATTTACCTTAAGATCTTAAATTATAATTATGCATAAAGTTTTAGAGCTATATTTACAATATGCAAACTTAAAAGTCTAATACTTAAAATTAAAAAGGGCAAGGGGTAAGAGGGTAATTTCTCCAAACCCTAAAAAGGAACCAGGGGCATAATTATAATTCTACCACTCTCCTTTTTTCTTTACTGTTGGTAATGACAACCAGTAGTGCGAAGGACTGCCTCTCGCGACGGGCTTCCAGCATAGCCAAGAGTAGCCATGGGTTGCTACCTCTTATGATTGACGCTACAAGCAACGCCCATGACAACCACTTTTTGTTATACTAATTTGTTAGGCTCCGACCAGGTTTGAAAAATCTGGCTAAAATTGGCTGAAATAGTAGAAATACCCTTTTTTAAAAAAATCAAAAGAGAAAAAATAATTTTGGGAAAATAATTTTGCATATAAAATTAAATTTAAAATTAACACTAATAATAATTAAAACATGCAAACAATAAACTTGATTGTCTAACAATGGCTCTAACACCACTGTTGATTTCTTAATATCATACACGTAGTAGAAGCAATAAAAAAAATTATTTGGGAATCCTTAGAATCTCGTTAGGCAGATATATAGTTGTTTAAGAATTTATTACTTGAAGATCTAATCTTTTTTAGCTTCGAACAATTCTTTAAAGGTTGAGTTGTTGCAAACGACAAGTCGTCCAGTTATCAAGTTTCCAACGGTAGTCTACATGAACCACCAATAAGAAATCTCTCAAATTCCCGTTTAAGATAGAGAGATTGTTATATCTAGAGTGCTAACATTCTATTTTGTAACTTACATAGTTTTTTCTGTCTAACATACAATTATACAAAAATAAGAGGCATAACTTACTATTTATAGGAAAATTCAAAAAACCCTATAAATTGACAAAATATCAACTTGCCCCTGAATAATATCCATATATTAATTCATGATAATTTTGAAAATTAACTCAATCAAGTCCTTACTTTATTTTTCTAGGCCTAGAAATATAATTCATGTATTAATTATATTTTAGTCTTTAAAATCTAAAATATATTTTAATCAATTCATACTTAATTAAATCATCTCAATTTAATTTCTGACTAGTAGTTCTTAACGTGAGTAACCCATTAGGTTTCTGATATGTTGGTTTAAATATAAATTACAATTATAATTAAATAGAATGAAATAAATTAAATAATTTAATTTATTATCAATTCATTAATTAATTAATTTATATTTGAAGATCAGGTGCATCATCTAGCAACATGTCATGATCTTTAAAATATTAGAAAAATCTTTAGTGGTTTGACTTAACCTTTTAGTGACTGGTTTCTTAGTGTAATCAAGATCCTTTCATCAATAAACATCGAGGATGTCTACTAGTTAAAATCATGTTTGTTCTCTGCATAATAATTATTGATCATTTAAATAAGATTTGAAATTATTTTCAAATCTAATTCCACCTTAGCTAATGATTTCTCAGTCAATACTATTTGAGAACAGATGAAATATTTTTTCTAATTTACCTAAGGTGATGAATCCTCTTTTGATCACTCAAGTACCTTCATATAGTTTATGCTATATTCAATGTCTATCATTTCGTTACCTCAATTAAGATAACATGTAATATGATCAAAGCATAACATTCTTTATACAAGATAACTTAGTGATATCAAGTCTAAGGATCATCTATATAACTGTCATATGAGCCTTTCCATAGGCATAAGTGATATCTCCAGTGAAATTCTCATGCGAGTCAGTTCAGTATACATGTTTTATGACAAGCACATACATATTTGTTCTACGTATCTCTTATACCTTAACTTATAAGAACAACTGCTATTTTTTATAAAAGAAATAACATAATATGTACCAATCTCCATGACTCTAATGAATATAGTATTTAAGAAAGCATTGACCATTAATATTATAAGAATAATGCTTTGATACAATAGAAATCTCATAATTATAACAACTTTATAATTCTTTTTGCAGAGTATTTTTGTTACATGAACTTTATTTTTACTTTGAAGAATATTAAAGATAAATTAAGTATTTACTAATAAAGATAAATTAAGTATTTATTAATAATAAATATATATTTATAATGACATAATATTAAATTTAATACACACTTTGTAAAATCACTGAGCACACCGACATTTGTCTGGTTACTTTTTAGGTTTTTAGTCTTTACAACTACAATCGTACTGTATAATTTTTTACGTTTTCAGCATAGGATTTAACAAGTGCTGTGCAAAACAAAGCTTCTACTTTTACATTTATTTCTATTTGTTTGTTTTTTTCACACACAGAGACATCATGAATTCGTGGTACCCAGCATCCAAATACCACCTCCAAAAGTCCTTGAAATCTCCACTGGATCACCCTTGGCCTAGGTAGAGTCCCAAGAGAGTCGATGCCCAAAATCTTCTGCATGGCCCACTGGATCACCCTCGGCTCACCCATGCTAAAATCAGCCATGACTTCTTCACGTAATCCGGTGAAATACAAGCAGCCAATGATAGTGTGTGAAGAAGTCATGCCATCTGTGCCCCCAGTAAGAGAACTGAGATAATCAGCATAGTTACTATAAACATCTTGTGTGCGTATCTGTTTCAGTCATAACTGTAACAATGCCCCATAAATGGATAACGTAATGCATTATGTATGAAGTTCCATTGATCAGCAGAATTTTGGTCTATGCCAAATTGCCAAATATCATTCAACAGATGAACTAGGGCCTGGAGGAAAAAGAAGTATCAACATACCAGTTGATACATTTGATACCATATTTGAGAGGATAAGGATGACAACTGCAAGGACTGCTATCCCACTAGCATGGTTAATTTGTGCAAAGGGCTCCATGAATTCCCACAAAGAGCTTGGAATTCCAGTTTTGTTAAAGCCTTCAATTGTCATAAACCTCCCCTCAAAAGAAAATCAAAAGAGAATACGACTTCTGGACATATGTGAGAAGAATCGCCATGGAAAATGTTCAATTTCCATTAACTAACAGAGAAAAGCAGGTAGTAAACAACAGAAGTAGCTAGCCAGTTCGGTGTCATGCCTTCTCTAGGCATGGCTGAGCATCATTGAAATCAAGAACCTTTAGAGCAACTGCAGTCCATGACATATTCATTCCCATAATCAAGGCAATCAACATTCCAGCAGTAGTTACGTTACTAGGTACACACAAGATTTCCACAATATGATTTTCCATATTGAGCAGCACTTAAGTTTCCTGCAGGCTCTAACATAACACTGGGGACCCTGAACATGTCACTCTCACTCTCACTCTCACTAGCACCAGATCAGTGTCTCAACATGTCAAAAAAAGCCGAATTCCCATGAATGAAAGGCAAGTCTTGCATATCCAACCTGAAGCTTCTTTCTTGAAAGCTTGAGCATGTGAAATGTGACATTGTGCCTGGCTAAAACCTGTAGAAACTCACGTCATCATCAGCAACAATTTCCCCATCTGCATATTCTTCATCCCTATAATGTGAAGATAGTTTTTTCCAGTACATACATAGGGTAAGTATAGCAATGGCTAAAACTCCTACGAGAGCTGCAGGGGAAGTTTCAACGAGGAAAGTCCAGGAAGAAATCTGTCCATTTACAGCAACAACCAGGTTTTGAGGGTTGCCAGTTGGAGTAGCTGATGACCCAATATTTGAACTTGAGGCAAGAGCAACCTTTTTTGAAATTGAGTACAAATTCAGTCAAGACCATACAAGAAGTGTCATTAGTGAAGAATGCACTTGAAAGTTGAAATGGCAGATAATAAGCAGACTCTACAAATTAAATCCTTTGCTGTCTCTTCCATGATTGCAATTTGCCTAAGTACATAAATGCATCTGCTCTTTCAAGATAAAACACTCACAACCATAGTTCCAAAGAGAAGACCAAGAATTGGAAGATCAATGGAAGCATATGTTTGAAAAGGAGACAGGACTTCGAAAATAACCATGAGTATAGCCCCTAGAACAGACCCTGCAGTCCTCCCAATTGACAGCAATGGTACAGCAGGGAAAACTGCCAGCACCCAGAATATTGCTAAGGCAAACGTGCCTCCAACCAGTTTCACTGAAGGAGCCATTGCCATCTACTTTCCAACTTAGAAACCTTGATATTGGCATTCAAAATAGAAGAAGACCAGCCAATCAACAGGAGTTCACATAATAAGAACTATTAGAAGATGACAGAAAATTATTTCCTGTTGAAGTAATAAGAACAACCATCCTCTAATAATAAGAACTCGATGACATTCCGAATTGCTCAGTGCCTCGATCAAACAATATCCATCAAGGAATATATAGCATTTCCAATCAACAAAAAAAAATTTTACTCAAAATGAAAGATAACACCTTAACATATCAAAACAAGAGTCAGCTGCTTTTCTGAAAAATGCCAGTACTCCCAGTGACATTTTGGTGAAGTCTTCTGTATTTTGATAGGAAAGCAGGGGACCTAAAATCTAAATAGCACTTTTGAGTCAAACAGAACTGTAGCCAGCATAACATGAAAGTCCAAGTGAATAAAACATTCACTACTTATTACACAAAGTTGTGTCTAATAAATGGATGGATAATAGCTTTACTTGTAGTGTAGATTATCCTTACTTGTAGTGTAGCCAGTAGGCTTGAGCCTAATCATTTAGGTCACAAATATAACTATCTGTCAAAGTAGGAGAAGCACTGGTAGTTACAGGTTATTTTCCATCCAACAGTAGATATGATATTTGTGAGATTATTAGGTTCCTGAGACTGGGATAGGATCAATGGATACAAGTGGACTGCACAGCAAAAAAATGAAGAGCTATATGCGTACTCTACCAGCCAGATTGTCATTTTCAGTGCAAACTAGAATTTATAAAATACAATATGATTTTCATATTACTAAAATGTCCGTTCATGAATGTTCAGGTATGCTGATGCGCGGTGGCGGAGATAGGGGGCAGGCAGGGCCTGACCCCTGCAAGAAAATTATTTTTCCAACCCCTCTCTTAATAATATTTATATTTTTAGCCTAAATAATAAAACAATTGAAATTTTGGCACCTTAATTATATTTTCAGTGATGCGTCCGCAGACAACTGTTCAAGAAGCAGCAAAGTTAGGGCCATAAATGGCTGTCAAATCCAAATCCCAAATCTGGGGATTTCTTCTCTATGTGCTGTCTGAACTGGACCGTGATTAAAAAATTCCCCCCCCCCCCCCTTCCCCAAAAAAAAGGGAAAAACAATTCATGGCTTTGAGCTGATACATGTTAAATGAAAGAAATACGGATCCACATTTCTTAAGAACACCCAATTTGATACACCCGGGGTCTATTATCTTTGGTGCCAAAAAACTGTAAATGAAATATGGACTGTTCTAGCTTAAAAACACAAGTATCATCTAATAAGTATTAAACCAATGGCAGTAATAATAATAGTAGATGGAACTCCGAATTTAAGGTGCTTCCAAAAAGATAAGCTGTAACCAAAGTGTGGGGCGCGATGAGCTTGCTCACAGACTATCAAGTTGGCAGCTGATCCCAATAGTGAAAGGTTCCCAGATACTGTGCTCGCCCAAGCTAAGATGAGCCAGGCCTTCTTCTCATCAGCAGCTGAAATTGCAGCTGCTGAGGCTGCTACCCGTCCTCCAAGCAAGAGAACTAACAATATAAACAGGTTCAATGATAAGCAACTATAAAGCTACTCCAAATTGGTTTGTTAAAATGCTGCAACTAAAAATATTATTTTAGCAAATTTTCAAAACTTGCCAAAAGAAAATTTTGTTTTAGCCTTGTGAGGGACCATCTTGCTAATCACTCTACAAATGCAGGTATTGTATTATGCATGAAGTAGAACCGGTCAATATACAGAAAAGCCAACAATGTTGCAAATACAAACTTAAGCATTGGCAAATCTCACAAGACATATTAGGAAAAGAAATGCAGTTTCAAAGGGTCATTATTGACCATTTCGTGCTCTTAAACAATTCCAGTGTTCCACCACATCTTGAGGCCTTATTCTTTCCAATTTACTAATAGAGATTCCATAGGAACTTTTGTTAGACGAGCTAATCTTTTGAAAACAAGATGCATTTAGCTGCTTATTGGAGGTGTCTCCAATGGTATTTGGCACCACTATGCTAGATTGAGGGCCGCTCAGCATTGAAATAATTAGTATCCCAGTTTAAGGTTTGTTTTTCTATTTGTTATAGAACCTAGCTACCATAATGCGTCATACAAAAGTCAGTTCACTATTAAATGCACAAAAATGTTGAAAAAGGTCCTCTTAGTTGGAAGGAATTGCAGCTAAGTATATTACTCATCCAACAAAAGAGCTACCAAAAAAAGTTTCAAACAGCTAACCAAGAAGCAGAATTCTTTGGTTCAAATTAAAAAACCAGAGTTTCAAGTGGCAGGAACATCAACATACCAGTTGGTACATTTGAAGCAAAATTTGACAGCACAAGTATGACAAGGGCAAGAATTACTATTCCAGCAGCATGATCTATGCGTGCATAAGGCTCCATGAAGTCCCACAGAGCACTTGGAATTCCAGTTTTGTTAAGGCCATCAACCGTGATAAACATTCCACAAAAGAAAATTAAAAGGGAATACGAGACCTGGTCAAAGACGAACCAACTTGGATTACTACAGGCTCTTCAAGACATCAAACAAATCCATTAATAACATGGAGAAAAAAGAGCACAACGATAGTAGAAGTCACCTTCTCAAAGCATGGTTGAGCATCCTTGAAATCAAGAACCACAAGAGCAAGAGCAGCAGTAAGTGCAGTCCATGACATATTCAGACCCAAAAAAAATGCAATCAACATGCCTATGGTAACAAGGTAAACACATGATTTCCACAGCATCCTTTTCCATTTTGTGGCAAAGTCTCCTGATGAAAACTGCATTGATGATAAATCTCTCGATCTATCCATTGACTCTATCCTCCTTGAAGAGACAGTTTCGTCTCTTTTCTGGGAAGAAGCATCATTTGTTATCTCTTTTGATGCACTCGAATTTCTTGCAGACTCGTATACACTAAAAGAGTCACTGTGGATTTCGTTCTCAGTTGAATTTATTCGGTTTCTAAGAGTCTCAACATGGTTTAATTGACCACTCATATTGGGAGAACTTTGCATGTTCACTGATTCTAGTCTAGAATTCCATTCTAGAGAATTTAAAGATGTAAGATGTGACATGGTGGCAGGTGAAAAACGATGAGAAATGACATCGCCATCTGCAACAACCTCTGCAGTTGCATCTTCTTCATCCTTCTGAGCAGAAGATAACAACTTCCAGTACATGCACATAAGGATCAGAATATTCACAACAACTCCCACGAGCATAGCCGGTAGAATTCCGAAAACAAAACTCCCAAAAGCAATCTTACTCTGAACAGCTATAACCAGGTTTTGAGGATTGCCAATTGGAGTGGCAGAAGACCCAATATTTGCACTTGAGGCAAGGGCAAGTAGGAAAGGATGAGGTGGGAGATTATGTTGCCTTGTAATTTTCAATATAAATTCAGTCAAAACCACACAAGAGGTGTCGTTAGTGAAAAGAGCACTTGAAATGGCAGAAATCACAGAAATTCGACAAAGCAGGTCCTTGGCTCCCTTGCTTTTCCAGGAGAGCAACTTACCTAAGTATTTGAACATATCTGCTCTCTCAAGATAAACACTGACAACCATTGTCCCAAAGAGAAGACCAAGGATTGGCAGATCAATTGCAGCAAATGCTTGATCTGGGGTTAGGACTCGAAACACAACCATCAGCATAGCTCCCAGGAGGGAACCTGCAGTTCTTCCAACTGGTAGAAAAGGGATAGAAGGGAAAACTGCCAGTACCCAGAAAATTGCAAAAGCGATTGAGCCTAGAACTACTTTCACTGTAGGAGCCATAGCCATGTTTGCAGTTTCGATGAGATTCAATTCCTAATCTTTTCTCAATCTCCAAAGGCTTAAAATTTTATAATTCAAGAAAATCCATTTGATAGCACACCATTTTCTTGCCAAAAACGAAGCGCCAGAAGTGAAAACCAGGAGGATTCTATTAAAGCTTGAAGATCCAGCGCTGAAAGCAAAATCACAGAACTCAAAAAGGGTCTAAAGAAATATCCAATTAAAGTCCATGTCATTGAAGATTGATCGAAGTTGGATCTCAAACAACATAGTACGCAATAGAACAAGAGTCTGGGTGCACATAGGAATTGAATGACAAAAATGTAAACCAAAACAGAATCATTCTTCATGTTTAGAAGAAACGATAATGTCAGTGTACTGGTACATGACCCAGCAAACTTGGACGGTTGCTCAAACCATTTCAATTAACAAAGCTGAATCCAGAAACTTTTTATATAAAAAATGAAACAGAAAACAAACATCATGATGTTAAAAGCAAGGAAAGAAACATTATCTCACCTGAACAAAAAGGGAATGCTAAGAATCTGCAGTGAATGGAGTTACTATTCCAGCAGCGTGATCTATGCGTTAAAAAACTACTTTTTGGTAATGGGGTGGACAGGGTTTGTTTTATGGAAGGCTTTTTATCAGTTAACGAAGAGAAGTGAAACGGATCAGTGAATCACACACTAGCTAGCTGTCTGGCAAGAGAATTGGTTTCCTGAGAGAGACACCCGGTAACACGTCATGGCAACGTGTCAAGAGGACAATGCATTAACAAAAAAGCTAAATAATGCAGTAAAAACACTGTTCATGGAGTTTTTTTTTTTTTAAAAAAAAAAATTCATGCCATGGTTTGCTTGAAAACCATAGCTGGGTTGGCTATTGCATACTCATGGGACTGTCGATTGGAACAGTCCCTTGAGTTTTTTCTTTGTATGTTTTTAATACGTTTTGTGTCATCGATGATTTAATTTCATTTCCAGTTCTTCTTATATGAAATAGAATTAATTATATTTGTTTTGTGATGATATACATTAAAATCTTTTACCTTTAAGATCTTTTCAAAGAAATACAAAGCTTTTAATTTTCTTGCTCAAACTTTTTTTTAATTTAGTTGCTTGATGATTGATTTTTCAGGTACAGGACATGTAGCTATGGACGACGATCATGTCCTCATTCATGCGCTGGATATTGTTTTGCAGTCTTTAATAGTATTTTCGATTTGCTTTTGCTCGCACTGTTATATCCAACTCTTTTGAATTTATTAAGCGCTTCTTTGTCATGGAATCATTGGATGACAAATATTTTTAATTTAAGATATTACTGCTTAACCACCGGATTCATTGCCTTTTAATGAATCTAGATCCTGCTTGCGTTCTTCATTTTCCCTTCGCGGGCAATCCAAGCAGATAACGAGCAAAGTCCAAACAATTCTCACCCGGTAACACGTCATGGAAACGTTTCCTGTCCATTCTCATTTCTTTCTGGACCAGTTAAAAAATATTTTCTGTCACCTGCCATTGTTTAATGTTTATCTCATCTTGGCTTTTTTTAGCGATACATGTTTTATATATATATATATATATATATATATATATATATATATATATATATATATATATATATATATATTGTCAAGTGATCATACGATGAAGTTTGTATGCAGATGACTCGGGACCTTTATATGTATTGAATGGCCACGATACGTAATTAGAGCCACCATTATTGACTCTTTGTTTATTAGAGTTGCAACTCCATGATCAGGGGAGTTGAGTCCGGGGACGGTCCATGCGAGGGGGTGCCGGCTGAGTGTCGAGTTTGCCTCGCCTTTCATTTTCAAAGGAAAGAAGGAGACTTCTTAAGAGAGTTAATTTAATGAATTCGACAATTTTGAGAAATAGTTTATTAGTATTAATCAAAACTAATGCTGGGAACGAAAGCTCATTTGCAATAATAATAGACAAGGTGCAAGCATGCGTGACAATGACACCCATGTACAGAAACAGCTCCGCAGAAGATTTCATCTTTCGTACGCAAGAAATGCCAAGCAGCAAGACCCCTGCACAAGGAAGATCACAGACTGCATCACAAACACTATCAGTGATTCAATTCTGGAGTACGTGGGGGCAATGATCCGATTCTATATATGTTTCTTCAATTAATGCTGGGACTGCCACTCTTTTTGGCCCACGGATTTCTATTTGAGTCAATTCGATCAATCGAATGTTCTTTTTCTTTCTTTACAGTATCAGAAGTCTTTCTGGATTGCAATTTGCGAACACCATGCCAATATACGGGATGTCTTGCTGAATTGCAAAGAATATGCCCTTAATCCAAGACATTTTGAATTCAGATATGGCATATCAATTAAAAAGAGGGCTCGGCGAGGATTAGTAATCTTCATTAAACCTGCAAAAGAAAAACATGTTCTCTTCAAGAGCACATGGAAAGAAATTAATTATATTCTCCTAATAAGCTTACCCTACCATGGCTCTTCACTCAACTCTGATACCAACACACCAAGCGCCACACAAACCTCCGTTGGAGACCCAAACATGCTACCAGACACATGTTAAGAAAGAATCAATAAAATCTCATGTTTACGTAATGTATTAGGAAACATATGCTGTCAAAGATATGTATTTCTATTGTAACTCTTATTCCAGAATTAGCTTAGCACAATATAGGAAAATAATCTTGTATATAATGTAGTTGTGACAGACTCAATTGATAAGCAACAGGGTTGGCAATCCTTTTTTTTCTCTGAAGTTCACATGGTATCAGAGCTCGGTTTACCCTAGCTCTCCTTCTCTTTTTCTTCCTCTGCCTCTGCCTCAAACTTCTGCTTCAATTTTTTGCCAATTGTTCACTACCATGGAACGTGAGCAATTTTCTAAAGAAGGCAGGAATAATGCCTTTGATCCTTTTTTTCTCTACCATTCCGATCATCCGGGATTGGTGCTTGTTTCCAAACCTCTCAATGGTGATAACTACTCTACTTGGTGCAGATCTATGACAATCTCTTTAAATGCTAAAAATAAATTGGGATTTATAGATGGGACAGTACAAATACCATCAGCCACCAACCAACCGGACGATCATGCTTTATGAAAAAGATGCAATGACATGATTTTATCATGGATTCTCAACTCAATTACACCAGAACTTGCCGACAGTGTTATATATTCGACTACAGCACAAGAAGTTTGGGAGGATCTTCGAGATCGTTATAAGATCCCAATAAACAGCGGACGCTCCTCGTATTTTTCAGTTTGAGAGAGACATAGCTTGTGTTTCTCAAGCTCAGATGACAGTTGCGGCATATTATACAAAGCTGAAAGGATTGTGGGATGAATTGGGATCTTATAACGGAATTGTTTGCTCTTGTGGAGCAGATCATAAGCGACGACAATTGATGCAATTTCTCATGGGATTAAATGAATCTTACAAGGCAATTCGGGGGCAGATTTTACTGTTGAATCCTTTACCTGATGTTTGTCAGGCTTATGCTTCCATTGTTCAAGAAGAAAAGCAATGCAGCTTAGGTGATACACATGATGCAACAGAAACCGCAGCCATGGTGGTTCAACGAAATGCACCCACAACTCTGGCTTTTCGATCAGGTCAAGGGGTTTCCTCCCGCTCCAATTCTTTTAATCGTAAGCCACTGCACTGCACATACTGTGACAGTGATCATCATGTGTGAGATACATGTTGGAAATTACATGGATATCCACCAAGTCACCCAAAGCACAAAGCCAGTAGATTCAACAAGTCTGGAAGTTGTCAACAGTACAACAAACCTGCACAACCTTCAGCTAATTACATCAAGGAAGGTCCCATGATGGAAGAGAAGCATTTAGTGATGAATGGACTCTCTGATTTACAGTTCCAGCAAATATTGTCTATCATGAACAATACCGGAAATGCTCAAACCACTGTTCCTCAAGCCAATGCTGCAGCCACCACTCCAGGTTTGTTACAAACACCAGTTATTATGCCAAGTCGATTGATTCTCGATAGTGGTGCCACTGACCATATCACTTCTTCTCCGAATCTGCTTGTCGATAGTCGGCAGAACACTATTTTGCCACCAGTTATTATGTTGAGTGGAGAACATGCTCCAATTACGTCTATTGGGACTTTACATTTGAATTCTGTTATTTCTCTAAAAAATGTGCTTGGTGTGCCATCTTTTAAGGTGGATTTGATGTCTATAAGTCGAATTACAAGAGGACTTAATTGTTCAGTAACCTTTTTTTCCCTATTGGTGTGTTTTACAGGACTTGGCGACGAAGACGACAATTGGTTTGGGTAAACAACGAGGCGGACTTTATTACTTGGTTGCATTAGCATCAACACCACCAACACCACCAGCACCAAAATACCAACCCTCTGCATCTGCTGCCATTGCTACCTAATCATCTCGTTCTCATGTCATCTCCTCCACTAATTTGTGGCATCGCCGATTAGGGCATTTATCTTCCTCTAGATTACATTTTATGGCAAAAACTTTACTCAATTTTCCTTTTAAATTTCAAGACGCTTGTGATATTTGTGCACTTTCAAAACAATGTCGTCTTCCTTTTTCTGCTAGTTCAATTTCCTCTATTCGACCATTTGAATTAATTCATTGCGATATTTGGGGGCCTTATAAAATTCCTTCTCTTTCTGGTGCTAAATATTTTTTGACAATTGTGGATGATTACTCTCGATTTACATGGGTATTTTTTATGCATCGCAAATATGAAACACAAAATTTACTCATCAATTTCTTTTCCTTCGTCAAAACTCAATTTAATGCATCCATCGCAAATATTCGCGTCGATAATGGGGGGAATTTTTTTCTATGCAGAATTTTTTCCGCCAACATGGCACAACTTATCAACACTCTTGCGTTTATACGCCCCAACAAAATGGGGTCGTCGAGCTTAAACATCGTCATATCCTTGAGTCTGCACGTGCTCTTCGTTTTCAAGCTCACCTCCCCTTGCATTTTTGGGCAGAATGCGTTCTTATTGCTGTCCATTTAATCAATCGTTTGCCCACACCACTTCTTTCCCATAAAACCCCTTTGAAAAACTTTACAACAAGGTTCCAAATTACTCCCATCTCAAAGTTTTTGGTTGCCTTGCATATGCTACTGAAGTGCACGCTACACATAAATTTGTTCCTCGAGCTGCACGTTGTGTTTTTCTCGGGTACCCAGTCGGCCAAAAAGCTTATAAACTCTACAACCTTACCACCCATATATTTCTCACCAGCCATGACATTATCTTTCATGAACACATTTTTCCCTATCAATTACCCTCTACTGTTCCTGCACCTTTCATACCATCAACTGAATCCACAGCTGCCACACCAGTCATTCCCCTTTCCATCTCCGATCTTCCTTCAGCAGACTTCCCAGTCCCCTCTTCAGCGTCTTCCACTCCAGTCCCTTCGTCATCTCCCTCCAATGTGCCCCTGTCACCACATATCCTTCCTGTGCAGCCTCTGCGTCGTTCCCAGCGGCATCACTGCCCTCCCCGTGCTTTGCGTGATTATGTTTGCAACCAAGTAACATCTCCCAAACCAACGCTGCCTTCATCGTCCAGTCCCACCACAGGTACAAGGTATCCTCTTTATAATTTCCTTTCTTATCACCGCTACTCACCATAACACAGGTCTTTTGTTGCCACCATTAGTCAGGACATTGAGCCTCGCTCATACACTGAAGCTGCCTCCCTTCCACAATGGCATAATGCCATGCAATCCGAGCTCGCAGCATTGGAAGCTAACCAGACTTGGTCCCTCACATCTCTCCCTCCTGGCAAGACTGCCATTAGATGTCGCTGGATATACAAAATCAAACGCCATTCAGATGGCACCATTGAGCGTCATAAAGCTCGGTTAGTGGCCAAGGGTTACACACAGCTAGAAGGTATTGATTTCCATGACACATTCTCTCCTACTGCCAAAATGATTATCGTCCGCTGTTTATTGGCTTTAGCAGCAGCACAGAATTGGTCCCTCCATCAGCTAGATGTACACAATGCTTTCCTTCATGGTGATCTTCATGAAGAAATTTATATGTGTCTACCTCCTGGTCTTTAGCGACAGGGGGAGAACTTGGTATGTCGCCTCAACAAGTCGTTGTATGGATTAAAGCAAGCGTCTCGCCAATGGTTTGCTAAATTCTCTGCAGTTATTAAAATTGCCGGATATGTTCAGTCTAAAGCAGATTATTCATTGTTCACATGTTGGAATGGTAAATCTTTTACCGCATTATTGATATATGTTGACGACATTCTCATCACAGGTAATGACCTTAAGGCTATATCCACTCTCAATAACTTTTTGCATAGTCGTTTTCGCATTAAGGATTTGGGTGATTTGAAGTATTTTCTGGGCATTGAGGTCTCTCGATCAAAAAAAGGTATTTCTATCTCACAACGGAAATACGCTTTGGAAATTCTGAAGGATAGTGGGGTTTTGGGTGCTAAACCCGTGAATTTTCCTATGGAACAAAACACAAAACTCTCTGATGCAGGTGACTTACTTAAAGATCCATCTCAGTATAGAAGACTTGTGGGGCGCCTAATCTACTTGACTATTACACGACCGGATATCATGTATTATGTACATGTGCTAAGTCGGTTTATGCATGCCCCACGCAAACTGCACATGGAGGTTGTCTTGCGTGTGTTGTGTTACTTGAAAGGTGCTCCAGGTCAGGGTTTGTTATTCTCTTCTCAAAATGGTATGTCTCTGCGAGCTTTTTGTGATTCAGATTGGGCTGGTTGCCTAATGACTCGAAGATCAACTACAGGTTATTGTGTTTTTTTGGGTTCTTCGCTTGTTTCTTGGCGGACGAAAAGACAGAAAACAGTGTCACTCTCCTCAGCAGAAGCCGAATACGGAGCTATGACATGTACATGCTGTGAGTTATCTTGGTTACGATCATTGTTGAAAGACCTACAGATATTGCACCCAAAACCAGCATTACTGCACTGCGATAACAAAGCAGCTTTACACATAGCAGCTAATCCAGTTTTCCATGAAAGAACCAGACATATAGAAATGGATTGTCACTTCATTCGGGACAAAATACAGGATGGTTCAATCACGACTGAATTTGTTACTTCAGCAGAACAGCTTGCAGATGTCTTCACTAAACCATTGGGAAAAGAGAGCTTCTCCACCATGATTCGCAAGTTGGGAGTTCTTGACATCCATTCTCCAACTTGAGGGGGAGTGTTAAGAAAGAATCAATAAAATCTCATGTTTACGTAATGTATTAGGAAACATATGTTGTCAAAGATATGTATTCCTATTGTAACTCTTATTCCAGAATTAGCTTAGCACAATATAGGAAAATAATCTTGTATATAATGTAGTTGTGACAGACTCAATTGATAAGCAACAGGGTTGGCAATCCTTTTTTTCTCTGAAATTCACAACACATCACAAACAGCCAAACAGTTTTTCAACCTCACTCTCTGCAATAAATCATCAACCATCCTCGTCCACCACAGCTCTGCCACTTCTCCACCATCATAATCATTCAAAGAATGAATGATCTCATGTGGAACACCTGCCACAATCTTAGCTTTCCCGGCTCTCGCATCTTCCAAATACTGTTGGAAACGCTTTCCGTCTTACCTAAAAAATTTCTCCTTGTAAATCTTCATGGTCACAGAAGAAACCTCTTGTTAGGAATGGAATGCCATCTGTTAGCACCAATATACACCTCAGGCAACTCAATAACCTTACAAAGCAGCACCGAAACCTCTTTCCTCAATCCATCGCGAACTCTATAAGAATAGAGTGCCTCTTCAATCCCTTTGACTAGTTGGTACTGCAGTTCAATAGTTACTGCAGTTCTATAGTTACTTAAGAATAAAATGGTTACAAAATGAGCCCCGCAACTAGTTGTTACTGAATCTGGATATATCATAGATAATCTAAAACCACGCAAAATGATGGAAGAGCTCAAAAGATAAAAAATAAAAAAATTTGACAAGGTTCTTCATTATAGTTCGCTGTCCAATACAAACACGCACAACTACAGACAAGGAGGCATATCATGCTGAGCATCAACATATCAAAACCAACCGGATAAGGAGCATTATTTATAAAGTAGCAAATGTCATAAACAAGAGACAAGTATAGAACAAAACCAATCAAATAATATAATCTGACCAGTCAGAGATAAATGAAGTATGATCCATGGATTCTCCAGGGCATTCCTCATGCTTAGCTGGTTTTTCCTTTCCTCCCACTAACCTTGCAGGATTTCCAACTGCAGTGGTTCGAGGGGGCACATCAATTAGCACTACTGAACCTGCTCCGATCTTTGCTCCTTCCCCAATCTTTACATTCCCCAAAATGGTGGCACCAGCTCCAATCAACACTCCGTCACCGATTTTGGGGTGGCGATCCCCAGAGGCTTTCCCTGTTCCTCCTAGCGTAACATGATGCAAAATGGAGACATTGTTCCCAACCACTGCTGTTTCACCAATGACCACCCCAGTTGCATGATCAAAAAGTATACCTTTGCCAATCTTTGCTGCTGGGTGTATATCAACGGCAAAAACATCAGAGACTCGAGAGTGTAAAGCCAACGCCAATGGCCTACGAGACTGAGTCCACAACTTGTGAGCAACTCGATGAGCCTGACAAAATCATAAAACGAGAAAATCAATTAAAAATAAATGTAAAACAGTATGATTATCAAGAATAGTTAGGATAATTTTTTACCTGGCAAGCCAAGAAACCTTTGTAATTGAGGAGGCAGTGAGAGAAAGAAACGCAAGCAGGGTCACGAACACGTGCTGCGCGAAGATCAGCAACAGCAGCAGCGCGAAGACAAGGGTCTGAAGTGAAAGTGTTGAGGAAGAGATCGTACAAGAGAGTTGAGAGAAGCGTTGAAGAGCAGAGCTTGTTCCCTAAATGAAAGGCGAGCGACCTCTCCAAAGACGAGTGAGACAGGATTGTCGAATACAGGTAGCTGGCCAAAGCTGGCTCTGACTCCGCGTCGCGCCTCGCTTCTGCTTTTATCTGGGCCCACACCAAGCCCGCTTCGACGTCCACCGTGGTGGTGGAATTTACTGGTGGCGGCGATGGGTAGCGGAGCTCTCCAGTTGGCATCTTGGTTGTTGGTGGCGGAGGAGGAGCTGTCGTTTTCGGAAAAATCAGTTCTGAAATCGACTGCGTGAAGGGGAAAAAAAAAAGGGTGTGGAAATGTTTGCTGGCCTGCTTTAAAAAATCACAAATACCTGACAAATACCATCCACAGTTAGCCGGATGATGATGATGTTATTTTTAAAAATATTTTTTAGTTAAAAGTAATATATTTTTTTATATTATTATATAAAAAATTAATTTAAAACTAAGGGTAAGGGTGAGAGACCAGGTCCAAAACACTCTTTCGATTTTGGGTCGCAACCCAAAACGTTTCCAAAGAACTGCAGGTGAAACCCAAGATTTGGACAATGAAATCATGGGCTTTTGGGCTAGCTCTAGATTCCCAATGGTGGGCCCGGACTTGGACGCAAACCGGCCTAGCCAGAAGCCACCACAAGAAAATTAGATTTGATTCCTTTTATTTTTAATATCAGCACTAAAAAGAGTATTATTAATATATTATTATTATTTTACTCGACGCACTTTTAAAATCCAGGCAGAAACGCAATTCCTAACAGCAAATGTCAAAAGGAAGGCCTGGTGATTGTGGAACGTAAGAAGAACAGACTATCTACAGTCACAGTTTCCTTCCTCTCAGGATAGATAATGCACATATGACTAAAACCCTCTTTAAAAGAATCCCATAAAAACTCCTCATGGTAATGGCATCCCTAATTTCGAACTCAGCACCCTTATGTTCGACTTCAACAAGCACAAAATCAGCTCTTTACCCTCGCCCCTCCTCTTCCTTCATTCCTTATCATAAAGCATCTCAATTTGGTCTCTCTACATCGATTGCTCTACCGGGTCTTGGTCCTTTCTCTCAATGCAGTGGTTTAAAGCATCTGGATATTTCAACTCCTCCAAGATTTCTTCGTAAAGGTATTGTCTTTTTTTTTAATCTGGGTCTGGTTCATTTAGGTTTCAAATGGGCTCATTTGGTCCTGCTTACTTGTTTTCTTGATGAAATGTGGTGGTGATACAGAGAGGAAACGAAGGTGTAAGGGCAAGGTGATTCATGCATCATTGTTTGGTGTTGGAGCTCCTGAGGCTCTGGTTATTGGTGTGGTGGCTTTGCTAGTTTTTGGCCCCAAAGGTCTTGCTGAGGTTTGTTGAATCACCTAAGTGGTGCTTTGCCCTTTCTAAATATTTTCTGTAGCAAATAGTCTGGTACTGCTAAAAGGGTTAATGCAACACGAGACACGCATCATTTTGTTTCTTTTGTTAAATCTTTTTTGCATATGAATAAATTGTGCTTACCATACTGTTTTAACAATTCTAGGAGACTAGGGTTGTGATTATTAGTTACCTACGTTTTTGAGCTCTATGCAATTTGCATATAAAGGCAATAAAATTGAAAACCTACGCTTTTTTATTTGCCATAAATTTGTAGATTGTTTAGTGCAACATTAAGAACTGAATTTAGAACCCTTTCCGGGCATCTTGACGACTCTCTATTGCCTTTTGTGTCTCTGTAGCAATTAAATACTAAGTATCAGAGTGCATGTTTTATTAATTTTCCTGTTGTCTGAAAAAAAAAAAGAGTTGTGATGTCTCCATTGGATTGTCTAAATGCAGGTTGCACGCAATCTAGGGAAAACTTTGCGTGCATTTCAACCCACAATTAAAGAACTCCAGGTTGGTCCTTAAAACCTTATGTCCAACGGAATTGTTTTGGCCAATTATTTGTGTAATTCTATATAATTGATTCTACCATTTATATTTAATGTAGGAGGTGTCAAGGGAATTCAAGAGCACCCTTGAGCGAGAGATTGGGCTTGATGAAATTTCAAATCAAACACAAAACACATATGACTCCAAGATAACAAACACTGCCTCAACCCCTTCATCAGCTGGCAGCACCAATATTTCTACAACAGTGGCCGACCCCAGTGAGTGATCTTCTTTCAGTAATAGTTTCTATTTTCCTGCAATAGCATTAATGATATCAGATGGTGATATTTGATTTCTTGTGATTCGTAGTTGTCTGTTAATTAGTAAATTGACATTTACTAGAAGCTTATTCATCACTGAACTTTTGGATCTCTTAGCTAGAGTCTTTAGAGCATGAGTTGTTGGTGGTAGTTAGCTGTTACAGATGCTATTATTTTAGCATATGTAAACTCTTACGAAAGTCGGTATGTTCACTGACAGTTGCTAATTGCTATAAACTAAAAATGAAGGATTTTTCAAAATAGAAAGTTATAAAATAGATCAATATTTTCAATCAAATTATCAAATGACACGCCTCCATAACAGTTTTCATGGGATTTGACAGTTTTCTTCTTAGAGTTTATCAATCATATCTGAACATTTCAATCTTTTTTTGAAGAGTAGAAGCAAACTTATTTCCTTGAACCAGCAGCTGAAACCTTGTAATTGCCTGAGGTTTAAGAATCCATGTCTCGCGTCAAAATAAGTGATCATTTAAAACCTTCCTTCAATGCATAATTGTAAAAACTGTCTCGGCCCTGTGGGTTGACCTAAAAATCCCGGGACTAGAGCCTAACCCGAGCTAGGTTGCTAGTTGAATCAGTCAAGACTTTTGACCTGGCAAAACCTATTTGATTCAACTAGGTTTTTAGTGATCCAGGTAACTCGGCCAAACCTATTTCAAATCTGGTTGGTTGAACTATATGCCAAAAAAATTTTCCTCCTGATACCCAAGAACTTGATATGTTTATTCAACTAATTTATATCCAAAAGTGAAGGAACGTGTGTTTTTTGAATTATGGATTGTGATTGTTGTCATTTAGATATTTGAGACTTTAAATTTGATTTGTATTTTGCATATTTATATTATGTTTGTTAATTTGAACTTGTAAGTTTTTAAATTGTTATTTGTTTTTTGGATTAATTAAAAATCGTGTTGAAATTGAGGCATGTTCTAATTCATCGTGGTAAATTATTTTTAATGTAGTACGTCATTGACCTATTGGGTTGACCCAGTGATCTAGGCTCATTTTCAAGTCAATTCCCGGATTGGGCCTAACAACTGTGCTCCAAAGCTGATTATGCACTTTATTTGATGGGAATAACCATGGTTGCTTTGTGAGTCTGGTCTGAATAGCTTTAGATGTTGCTTTTAATCAACTCAAGTTGTGGTTATTTTCATGATTGAATAAATTTAAATTCACTACAAGATATTGTGGGTTCTGTTTTCCTATAGCAAGTAACGGTGGCTTCACTTAACAATTGATGAAACATTGTTTTTTGTTGATAAAAAATTAGATGGTGCTCCATCCCCAAACAAGTCGTATACCAGTGAAGAGTACTTGAAAATCACAGAAGAGCAGCTAAAAGCATCCGCTGCCAAACAACAGGGGCAGCCCACCCCCCCAGCAGAAAGTCAGTTGGAACCTCAAGCTCAGCCTCAGCCACAAGGTTAGACATTCTTCCCAATAAATCTGTTCTCGTCTCCTCTGTCTATCTTTCCCACTCTCTAAATGTCTTAACATCTCGTGTATGAACTGGCATCAGAGACTACCAAAGCAATGCCTCCTCCAGAAAAGCTGGAAAATGAAGCACAAAACTCATAGGAAACACAATGGAGAAGAACTGCTACAGCTGTCCATTATTTGAAGTCGGACAGGAGACTACCTAAGCACAAATATTAATCAGGTGTCCGCGAAAGAGGGCAATGGAACTCTATACCTTTTCTTTTGTGGGTGGCAGAGTGAAACCGCAAGAGAGTAGTAGCCTTTAGAAATTCTATATAAAGAGGACCTTTTTGACAATTGACAAGTCTAGGATTTCTGGAATCTGTTGTAAAATATGTTTTTTTTTTTTTTGGTGTTACTCAAGCTTTGGGAAAGAATCAGGTCACGTTGTTCTGCAACGATGTGATGTTTCTTTTAAAGAGAGAGACTCCATAGGCCATTGACAATCTCAAGTGATGGAGGGGCACTCGGCCTCTTCAAAGCTAGATGGGCATGCTATCAAACAAAAGATTCCCTTTGATCTGATGCTCCACAAGTTGATCCGCGTTATGCCTTTCTCAAAAATGCGGTCTCACTTCTATAGTAGCATGGAATGCAATTGCAAATCAGAACCTGCGGCTAATCGATTCAAGAACATTCGCTCCTGTATCATGCTGCTCAACTCTGCACAAGAGAATAAATTGGTGGAAAAGTATTAAATTATTGCGGCATCCTCACAGAAGCTCTTCTATCTGCAACAACATCCTTTTAACCTATTTTTGGCCAAAATACTAAGAAATATTACACTGTTGTACGACTTCTTGTGAAGTTTATAAGACTTGAAAGCTCAATTTATTATGATCCATTCCAATTACTTGACATCCATTCCTGTCCCCTTTATTGCTGCTGATATGGATATATTTTTTTTTTAAAAAAAAGACCGGATACTTTCTTTTCCATTTATACTTAGCGAATTAGCTGGGAAAAAATACAGGCGCCAGACAGGGCAAATTTATGCCCAAGTGTTTCTTTACAACAAATTCATAGGCCTGTGAGATTCAAAATCTAGATAATCTGCATTTGCCTGCCCATTATAACCATACATATCAAAAACCTTGTCCTCAGAAGGCATATTCCCGCCTTCTCGTCCTCTATAGCCCTCCATTGGTGATGATGCCCAAGGGGCTGGAGTTGAAGGGTTGGAGCTAGTGGCCTCTTGATTTAAACCGAAAGTGCTTGGATTCTGGGGAGAATAATTTCCTGCGGGCCTTCTGTTGGAGGAATTGGCTGCTGTCAGAGAAATAGATACTGATTGCTGCTGCTGCTGCTGGTTCTTCATTGGTGACTTGGGACGTAGAGCCTCTATATCAGGAGTAGTCACAACAAGATGAGGTGCCTCGGCAGGAGGATTTCTTCCACCCCCACCTTGCCAAACTTTGCCATCCTTGTCAGAAAAATTCTTGATGTATGCCTGAAAGTTACCAAATCTAGGTTAGCAAACCAAGAGGACTAGAATGACAAGCATGAACAAAGTCCTCATGTTTATTAAACAAGTATCAGATAAGTCATAATATTCAAAATTGCTATTCCATTGCACAAGTGAAATCTTAGGTTGTTGGTCAGCTTCACTAAGTTAGTCCACGTGAAGGGCAAATGAGTGTTGCATTAGAAGTAATCATGTGTTTGAAAGATATTGTACCTCAGAATTAAAATTTGATGAAGATAATCCTTTACCAACAGTCAGCCACCCAGACCGAATATTGTGATCTTCACCAAATAGCTCAAGCCTTCTGCGGCCTAGAGAGAAATGCTCAATTATCCGATACATGTCTTCAGGCTTTTGAGTTGAACCTGCAATTCCAATAGCGTAAAAAACACTAATAAGGCTCACAGTGTCCACCTGTTCAAGGTGATGATTTACAACAGTCCTGTAAAGTTCCAATTGAAGGAAGTATAGTAAATGTCATTTATGTCAGGTATTATTACAAATGAAATAAGAACAAAAAATGAGGAATGAATGCGTGCATTACTAAAGCCTTTACTATAATGTGATAAAAGACAGACAAATAGCAGTAAACCAGAAAGTTATGAGTTTAAATGGACTAAGACAAACCAGAGCCAAGAATTCCAACAAGGAATTATACTGACCGTATGGAGGTTCCTCAGCAATAATTACATCAGTATCGATGTTAGCATGGATTATGTGACCATCTGTGCTGCGACGAACTGTTCCTCTTATGCCCATCAAGCAGTGTTCCTTCATTTCAAGGACAAGGCAATAAACAGTCAAGGATAAAAACAAATGCACTTGTGTGTCGAACTCAGGGAAAGCTGCCCACTTTTACAAAGCAGAAGAAAAATCAAATACCAACCTTTGAATGCTGAAACAAAGTATGAGAATCATGTCGCAGCCCTGGAGTTGCATTGCTTTTGTTGGTCTTCACCCAACAAATATCCTCACATCTCCGAAATCCCCACTGCGGTATTGAAAAACTGACTTAAAAAGTATAAAATATGAATGACTTTACAGCAGATGATATGGGCGAAGCCAAAAAGAAAAAACCAAGCTATTGTAAAATTATAAATCTGAAGTTACAACTGATTGTACAGAGCATATATGAGTGGCAGAAGAAAATAAAAGGGTAAGATATTGTCAGATTCTAAATCTAATGGCTTAATTAATACCTTCTTTAAACATTGTCGGCCTTGCTCAAGACCAACACCATCACCCACCCAGAGGAAGATAAAAGAAGGTGTATCAGCTATTGCCTGTAATCACACGGAGGAAAAAAAAAGCTTTAGATAAGTCAAGAGAAACAGGAAATATATCATCTATTACAAAAGAACATGTAGCTCATATCTACACTTTGTACATTAGCAACTGATGGCCCTGGATGCCAACATGAATAACCTTTGCACTCCAACTGTGCTTTAATGGCATGTGATTACTCTTTAGCAAGTAGAACAATTAATACTTAATCAAGGATATGAAAATACAACTCATTTTCTATGGAAAGGCAACTGCAATGAAAAGAGTGGAAACAGAATACCTCAATCTTAAGATTTAGTATTTCTTCATATGTCCAATACTCCATATGGTCAGCAACACCAGGGGCTCGGTGAACATATTCCTCCCATGGAGGGTCCACCAAAATAACATCAAACTTGGTTCCAAAGAACTCTGGAGACAGCTCAAACTCATGCAGGTCGCATTTCATGTACATGGGAGGAGAAGCAGATTTAGCCACAATCTCATCCTTTTTCTGTATAAGCTCCCTAAGCTTGGGGTAATCCTCTACAACACTGGTCAGCTCCAGCTCTCTGATAAAGTTCTGGGGTCGCATACCAGTATCAACAAAATTTTGCGAGTAATCATTCTGTTCTCCTCTTGAAGGGGCTTTGCCTGGAGGACCATTATTTCTAGGAGGAACCCAACCCCCAGCACTTTTATCTGGTGGTGTTCCTCGTCCTACTGGTCCAGAAGCATTAAAACCAGGACCAGATATGCTCGGAGGCACTCCCCTTCCAGGTCCTGCTTGATTAAAAAAGATAGCAGGGTTTGATGGAGGAGTTCCCATGTTAGGGGAAAATCTTGGGGCTGCTGGCCCAGGAGGAACAGCAGAGAGAACAGGGGGGACACCTAGCATATTCATCTCCACACCTCGGGCGCCAGCCCAAACAACTGGTGGAGAAAATGGTGGAATGAAGACACCTGGACTAATTGGAGGACCTGGAGCAGGTGACATACTAGGAGCAAGTGGCTGAAGTGCTCCCGGATGTGGCATTCCAAGATGCCCAAAAGGTGATCCCATTAAAGGCAATGGGAGTCCAACTTGTTGATTATCCCTCCCAGCAGGCCTCACCCTTCCTCCTCTCCCTACTCTGCTCCCTTTTAATCCCTGTAGAGGACCTCTGCCAAAGGAGCCTGAATCCTGGTTTCCATATGGAGGCTGTGAACCACTGCTCGAACTTTGACCGCCACCGCCGTGACTGGGCATGGCCCCTTTCTGGCCTCTTCCTTTCCCTCCATGGTACTCAATGTCATCCCTCCAAGAACTCAGATCTCGCATAGGTGCATCATCATCCATGTACTTTTCCTTTGAGTCTCCAACAAAAGGTGAGTCATTCCTTCTTGCCCTTTCATCTTGCATATATGCCCACTCTTCTGTGTTTGGTGCTGATCTTCCATCAGATTGCTGATTGGCCTCAATCCTCCTAGCAAAGTTGGATCTGGACTCTGGTCGTCCATGATCAAGAGGGACCTCTATCACATCGTAATTATCATTTGAAATGCCAAAATTCGATGAGGTTTTCACAGCTTCACCCCTGCTTCGACCATGAGGTCTTTCATTGTCATTCCTTTCACGACCATGTCTTGGCTCCCAGTCTTTGCTACGATCATAAGCAATGTCCCCGTCTTTAGGCTCTCTATCATTCCCAGAGGACTGCCTTCTTTTCCAGTTCTCTTTGGAACTTTCCCTGTCCCTATTCCTGTCATTCCAGCTGTCATCCCTGCCTTTTGATCTGTCATCCCTGTAGCCATCCTTTTCTTGATCCTTCCGTCTCATGTCAACATTTCTTTCATACTCTATTTCAGATTGTTGCAAATCTTGATGACGCCTAATGCCTCTCTCAGGAGTCTTGGACCTGTTAGAGCGCCCTACCTCTCTTGCACCTTTATCTCTAGTCCAAGTGTTACCATCTTCTTCTGCATTGGAGGACCTTTCATGGCTTTCAGCAACATCTCTTCTGGTGGGAGTTCTCTGCTCTCGGTGCTTCTCAATTGTCTCCCGACCTGATCTATCTTCACGGGTAAGAGGACTGGCCCTATTATCCTCTTCAGCAGTTTCTGACCTGCCTTTACTCTTATACTTCTCCCTCTCTGCCTCGACTCTTCTGTCATCTCTGTTGCTAGTTTTGACGCCCTTTTCACTGTTTGAATCCAAACCTCTGCTTTTGCTCTCGCTGGGTTCGTTTCTGGCACTTCTTTCTTTAGACTCGTACTTGGAATCAGACACCTTTCCAATTCTGGGACCAGGCTTCTCAGAAAGAGTTTCTTCAGCTTTCCTGTTGGAGTCAGATTCATCACCCCTTCTCCTCGAGTTTTTCCCTGCCTCAGCAGAACTGTGACCTTTCTCTCGGCTGTTATCCTTCCTTTCTGAATATCTAGTATCTCTATCTAGTGCCTTCTCATTCTCTCCATCATAGGATCTTTCTTCTTTACTTTTAATTGCAGTACGGGAACCCTCATGCTTTGAGATCTTCGATGTCAATTTTCTTCTCTCGCTTTCATCAGGCTGAACATGGCCTTTACTCACAGACTTGTCTCCTCCACCCTGCTTGTTGTCTAATTCTCCATCCTGATACCAACTGCTCAACTTTTCCAAACTACTTTCATCTTGCTTTTTCTTCAATTGCTTGGAGCGCGTGTCTTTTCTTGTCTCGTAATCGTCTTCATCACTGCCTGCTTTGATAGACACAGCGCTGCTGCAGCCACCGCCCCTCTTACGAGAATCACTCCTGTCCCCAGTAGAACTTCTCCTTCTCCCACTGCCATCAAATCCTTCAGCATCATCCCCAGAGGTGGACTTCCTAGACTTGGTTGACCTGTGTTTCCTCTTATCACTTCCATCCCACTCGTCATCATCCCCACCCCTATCACTCTTGACATCTGAGCTATCTTCTGCATCCCGTTTCGCATAACTACGACTAGAACGTTCAGGCGGCGACTCCATGGAAATAAAAAAAAAGCTACTGAAGAATAAACCATAAAAAATAACAGGGAAATTAAAAGATTGAACTTTGAGATTCAAGTCAACAGTAGCAATGTGAATAGTTCACTCAACAGAAACAAACAATCTCTAGTAGTAACGAATGGCAAGAAGCGGCCAAGCCAAGTCAAGGAGGTTCAATAATACTAATAATAAAAAAAAAAAATCAGGGTTTAACCTATTATAAAAAAGAAAAGATTTTTCTAAGTGAGAATAAATAATGTTTATTCAAATCGAAACAGAGCTTAAAAATACAAAAAAAAAAAAAAAGAGGAGCATTGCAATGAATGGATGAAGAGGAAAATCCGACAATTCAGAGTTAATTTGGGTTAAAGAAGTAAGTACCTGATGAATTGAATGAAGGTTTAGTGATTTTGTTGAAGTAATTGATTCATTGGTGTAATAGACATAGAAACCACCCTAAACCCTATCCTACCTTCTCTCTCTTTCTCTGAGATTGAGATTTCAACAGAAAAAAGAAAGGAGAAAGAAATAGGGTTTTTCCTCCTTTAGCTGGAGCTGGAGGTGGCGATGGAGAACAGAAGATGGATTTGCCACGACTCCCAACTTTGTTTGACGTCGGTATCTATGGGCCGGGCAGTTTTTAAAGAGGCTTCATAAGAGTTTTAATGGGCCTTCCTTTGTTTTACTAAAGCCCATAGTGGATACAGCTTGCTTGTTTTTGATTAATTATTTCTGGTATTATATATAGTCAACGAAAGCATTATGATAATATTGATGAGCAATCAATTAATTGCATTTGCCTGTTTCAGTAGAAGAAGAATATCCTTATCCACCCCCCGAGCGCGCATACAACTCTCTCCATGCTTTCCCTGCTTTCCACATTCTTAAACAATTACAAAAAATACAAAAAAAAAATGGTTTTATTGATATGCATAATCACAATAATATGAAAGAATAAATTTAACTTAAATAGAAAGAAATTATATATAGAATAAACTAAAAAAAAAAAAAAATTATTCTACTCTTTCGCATCCAACACCGTGACAGTCCTAAAAAAATTCATTAAAAAGAACACATTCTAGCATCTTGTTCTTTGATATAGAAAGGTCTTGTTTAAGATGTTGTCACATAGTATTATAGTCATTAAAAACTCTAATTGATCAATAGAGATTCTATGATACGAGACCGGTTACGTGAAAGGGAAGATATTATCATCCCTTAAATGTTCTGCCTGAGGCAGGCTGAATTGCTGGTTTTGTCTTAAATTAATAAAAGTTGTTAGTTTATGCTATGATAGTTTGATTGTAATATTCCTAACTCTAGTGTTAGTGAATATTCAATTACGGATACTTCCAACTTCAGCGTTGGTAAATATTACGTAGCCAAAAAAACAAAACGTATGATATTCCTGACTCTAACGTTAGTGAATAAACCAATAAAATAATTTTAAATCAGTGCATGTATATTTTTGCTTGTTTGTTTTTCTCTAAGAAAAAAACATATCATACACTAGATTTGCATTTCACAGTAAAAAATCATAGATTAATTATACAGTGAAATACCTAAAAAAAAATATGATAGACCTACAAATAAATTCAAAAGGATCCATGATTCTTTTTGGAATTTTTTTTTGGGACTGGGTCTAAGCCAGCCTGTGAGGGCTAGGCTGGACCTAGACGACCTAGCTCGATCATTGCCCAAGCCAGTGACCCGGTTGGGCAAAACAGCATGTGTGTGCTAATTCACGCGTCTTACTACAGTGTCCAGTGAATTAAAATTCACTTGAACAGTCCAATGTGAATTAAAATGAAGAAGGAGGCAAAGCAGGAAAAGACAAAAAAAACTTACTTAGTTGACTGTGAAGACGATGGTCAATGCCGGTTCTTGTCTCTGCGTTTTCGTTTGCTGGTGTTTTTCTATTGGTTTGTCTTTGCTTCTAGTTTTATATTTTGTCGCCCTAGTTCTTGAGTTGAAGGAATGAAGACGATGGTGATGCCGGTTCTTAATGGTCTTTGATTCTGTGTGGTTCTTCTTTTTCTAATTGTTTTTTTTCTTGCTCTCCCCTGGATTTCTACCTATGTTTCCTTCCCCTTGGGTTCTCTCGGTTTTCTCTCCGTCCCTTGGTTCGTTCCCTTTTCTAGTTCTTCCCTGTCTTTTTTGCTCTTCGGTCTCTCTCTCTATATTCTCTATCTATTTTTTCCTTCCTAGTCCCCCCTACTCATCTTTCTTTGGCCTTTTATAAGGCCAGAGAAAGTGAAGTCGTTAAGAGTCCTGCTCTTGCAGGACTGTTAATCGATCTAGAAACGGGATCATAGGCAGAAGACATGGTTCGAGTTTGGTGCCATTTCTGCCCGTAAATGAAGCCGTTGATAGTCTTGCTCTTGCAAGATTATTAATCGATCTGGAAAACAAGATCGTAGATAGGAGACGTGGTTTGATTTTAGTGCCATTTCTTCATGTTGAATTGGTCTTCAGGGTGAGGAGATGATGAACAGTATGCGTTGAAAATGACATCGTTTTCACCCGAAATGACTATTTTGAATTTGCCCTCTAAACTTCTGACATTTAACAATTGAGTCTCTAATTTCACTAACTAAACAATTTCAAGTTCAATTAAGTCCCTATACATCCAATTCTTTCAATTTTTGACCAAATTAACTCCCAAATTATAATTCAATCCTCAAACTTCAAATTTGTATTGTTTTAACCCAATTCTCAAATATTTTTTATTCATTCATTTTTTATCTTATTATTTATTTATTTTTAAATTAAAAAAATTAGGTTATGACAACCCTTAATAAATAAAACAAAATAACTCTATTTTTCTTAGCATCTCCCCTTAAAATACGGCAGCTATAAGCATCGAAAGTTTGCTAACTAGAAAACAAAAGCAGGAAATAAAATGTGACTTGGTAAAGAAATCTACAATCTATAAAGAAGAATAAACAAAAGGCAAAGTAATGGTGTCAGGCTTGAGATGATGACGAGTAAGACGAGAATCGATCTTAATGTGCTTAGTTTGTTCATGAAAAAACTAGTTGTCAGCAATCTAAATAGAACTCTGGTTTGTCATAATACATGAGAATAAGATGAGAAAAAGAAACTCTTATATCTGCAACTAACCAATGTAACTAAACAATCTCTTTGATAGTAGATGTCATAGCACGATATTCTGTTTTGGTTAAAGATTGAGAAATAATAAATTATTTCTTACTCTTTTAAGAAATAAGAGAATCACCTAAAAAGATATAGAAACCAGTAAAAGATTTACGATATGTGGGATCATTGTCATAATCAACATCAGAGTATGCACGCAACTACAAGGAAGAAGTGAATGAAATTAAAAGACTTCAAGAGACAGTACCCATAAGATATTGTAAAATACAAAGAACAATTGCCCAATGAATGGTAGTAAGAGAAGCAAGAAATTGGCCAACAACATGAACAACAAATGCAATATCTAGACAAGTAATAGTGAGATATATCAAGCTTACAATAATAATACGATATAAAGTAAGATCCCAGATGGAGCTTGAGGGACTATAAAATAAGAGAGAGCTTTAGGTGTACTTGAGAGTAAAGTGTTGGTACCTGTAGAATGATTAACACGAATTAGTCGAACATGAGAAGAGGTATATAGAGTATAAGGAACCAAAGATGATAAACTATCAGAATCCTCATAAAAAAAACTATATGAATAAGATAAGATCTAGTCAAGCTATGAATGGTGGATGGAATATAAAGGAAAGGTATGTGATTGAGAAAGACAATATGATGAGACATATAAAGTTTCTAAGTTATTGGATCAAAACAATGATACACCTTTCTACCTTCATCATAATCAAGAAAGACACAAATAGCATATCGAGAGGAAAATTTATTGTGTTCTACAAGAGGACAAAATAAAACAAGTACAACAAAAAACTCCAAAGAATAAATAGTCAAGGGCATGCCTATACAACTTTTCAAAAGGAGAAAACACATGAAATATGAGAAGAAAAAATTGTATTAATCAAACATGTAGCAATAAAGATAACCTCTTCCCAAAACACATTAGGAACAGATTCAGAGAACAAGAAAGAACAAACAGTTTCAACAATGTGATTATATTTTCTTTTAGCAACGCTATTTTGCTCAAGAGTATCTATACATGAAGTTTGGTGAATGGTCCCATCCTAGACAAACAACTCACAAAATTTATTAGAGGCATGACCTCCACCCAAATCACACGTAACACATTTGATAACAGCATAATGTTGAGTTTTGACAAGAGTTCAAAATGTTATATATATCTCAAAGAATTCAGAACGATGTTTCATTAAACAAACCCAACAATAATAAGTGTGATCGTGAATAAAAGAAATATAATATCGAGACCCTTTTTTTGTGGCAACAGGAAAAGGTCCCCATATATCATAATGAATAAAATCAAATGAAGAGGAAGGAATATAGATACTTTAATTGAAAGGTAAAATGAAAAATTTTGTTAGTTTACATCCACTATAATAAAAAATATCACAAGTTTATAAATTTTTTAAGGCTCATGTGGATGTCTAAAACCTTAAACAAAAAGACAAAATATGACCTAAACAAGAATACCATAAACAAAACTAAAAGAATAACTCAAACAAAAAGAGAACAAATCAACACCAGTAGCAGCAGTAGTAGTAATTGACACTTTTCACTCATCCATAATATATAGTCTTTTCTTTCTAAAGTCTGTCACAATCAGCTTTTGAGACTGCAGATCTTATACATGACAAAAAGAAAAGAAAAAAATTATTAAATAATCACTAGAATCACATAATTGTCCAATAAAAACAATATTCAATGTGAGTTACGAAATAAGATAAATGTTAGGGAGAGACAAGTGAGGTGTGACAACAAAACCAACATTTGCTAAGAGCATAAAATGTCATCAGCAGTCATGATAGAAATAGAAAGCGAAAGGGACACAAAAACAAAAGATGAAGAATCTGGAGACATATGATGTGAAGCATCAGAATCTAAAACTCATTCAAAATGTGACATAATTGAAGAACTATGAAGCAATTGACTTATGGAAGAAGAAACAGACATAGCTTGTGGTTGTAAGGAAAAAAACATTTGAAATTGCTCAGCCGAAGTGCTAGGATTGGTTAAAAGACCTAATGAAATTATTGTTGCAGTATTGTGGTGTGATAGTTTATAGCTCTAAGGTGGTCTATGAGCATTAGATTATGATTGGTTGCCAAGCTTGATTATGTTATCTCAATTTAGGACACTAAGTCTTCCAATGACCTTTTTTGCTTACAAAAACTACACTCGTCGAAGGTAACTCTTGTGTAAGGCTTTTTTTTATTATTAGAGAATGACTTTTAATGTACTGTTAGAACAAAAGGATTAAAAGTGGAAAGAATTTTATTTTCAGAATAAGACGGAGAATGTATTCCTTCAGTCAATAATTCAATGACAACTGAGTTAACAGAAGGTAGTGGAGAACGGTGCAAAATTGAATATTTAAGTCCTTCAAAATCACTGTGAAATGCTATTAAAAATTGTGTCATTCATTGTTGCTCTCTACAAGCAATATAGGTGTCGCACGTTACCCGCGCGGCGATTCAACGATTTTTCGTTTCGTTTGCTTGATTTTGGGTCTTTGGGAGTCGCCACCTAGTATTTAATTGGGAGCTATTAGAAAACCGGGGTGCATCGGTCTTTGTCAGAGACTCAAGGGTTATGGACTGGTTATGGCTAGGAAAGGTATTAGCACCCCTAACGCACCCTACCTGAGGTAATCTGTTTTGCGGTTTGATGTGATTTGAAAATTTAAAATATTCATTAAATTCTAATATTTTAATAAATCAATTATTAAATCCCCGAATATGCATAGAAACATGTTCTTACACTTTCATGGAAAATATAACATGATTTTATTTGTCCCTGAGATATTTAACCATATTCAAATTAAACATCTAATTACTTTTCCTTTCTTTTTGTATTTTCTAATTCAAAAATATACAAAAGAAAAAAAAATTACACACACTCTATTACATTTTTCATTACTCTACTTATTCTATTACATTTTTCAGAATAACACAAACTAAAAAGAAAAACATTTAACAGAAATTTAAATGAATGTTCAAAATTACAAAAAACACACACACTATTACATTTTTCATTACTCTACTTATTCTATTACATTTTTCAGAATAACACAAACTAGAAAGAAAAACATTTAACAGAAATTTAAATGAATGTTCAAACATCTAAAAATTACAAAAAGGTCCCTAAAGAATCCAGGAACTGCAGAGGAGGACTTTTGGAACTGTGGGGGCACTGGTGGCGCGTCTCCTCCACGCGCCCCCTCACTGGCGGCGCGTGGGTACACGCGCCGCCGCAGACAACGCCCGGAAACGGGTGGATCCGATCTGCTTTCTCCTTCTCTTCCCTTTCTCACCGGCGACCGCACTCAGCATCATCTGCAGAAGAAGAAACACACAACAATTGATTTTATTTGGTTTTTATTTTAGATCTGTCCAGCTCCTCCGGCTTCTCCCTTCTCGTCGGTGTTTCTTCTGCTGATGGCCGATCTGGTGGCTGGGAGGACTTCTTCTTCTCCTCCTCCGCTTCAGTGGCTGGCGGTCACTTTGGCTCACTCTGGTTTTAGCCAAAAACAGAGGCGATTGGGGAAGAAGAGAGAAGGACTCGGGTCTGTCGGGTTGTTGGTCCAAGGAGAGGAAGATGGGGCTGCTGGCGGCATTGAGGCGGAGACACCGTCGTTGGGTTGCTGTGGTTGGTTCTGGAGGGAGTCTGTTGGATGCGTGCTGCTGAATCTCCGGCGAGGCAGCTGGTTCGGGTGGTCCTTCTTTGGCAAAGAAAGGGGGCAGCGGCTTTGGTTCTCCTTCTGCCCAGATAATGGAGAGACCCCAGGGGATGGGAGCGGCGGCCTGGTGCTGGGAGAAGGAAAAATCAGGGGAATAGGGGGCGGCAGCTTGGTGCTGGGAGAAGGAAAAATCAAAAGGGAAGGGGGAATCAACCGTGGCTTTGTTGGCTGAGGAGAAAGGGCCAACAGAGGGTTTGCAGTGAGAGAGAGAGTGAGATGGGGGAAACCGGGGGGCTTGAGCCTCTGGTTTTTTTGGCTGATGAGAGGTGAGAGTCTCGTGCTGCCAAGGGGAGAAGGAGAGTCTCCTTTAGTCTCGTTTTTTTCAAAGAGGGGGAGGGAAGTCAGCAGCCCAGAGAGGGGTGTGGCTGGCGGCTGGTCTCTGTGGTTTCAAAGGGAGAGGGAGGCGGCAGCCGGGTGGAGAAGATTAGGTTTTTTTTTAGGTTTTTCTTTTCCTTTTCCTTTTTTCACAATTTTTTGTCTCCCCAAATTTTTCTCTCCCGTCTAAAAAAATTTCGCCCCCCTTTTTTATTTTTACTGTAGACTAGTATTTATAGGGAAAATCTTACCATATTTTCAAACTAGTCCCTCAACTTTTCTTTTTTTGTTTTTTTTGTAAATTTCAACTTTGATATTTTTTGCACTTTTTTAAAACGAGCAATATCAAATTTGACTCAACAAGAAAAATCAGTGACTGTAAAATTAACGCGTTAACAATTGAACACGTTTCAAATACCTTTGAAAATTTAAATTCTTTTGAGATGACGTCGAAAATGCTAAAAATGATGCAAACATATCAAAAATGCAAATTTTGGGGTTTTCATTGTTTTTTTGCTTTTTTTGATTTTTTTCTGAAAATTTATCAAAAATATGAGTCAAAAATTGGATAGCAACAATAGGTACCACATGCCTTTAATTATATTGATTCTTTAATAGCTAATTGATTCCAAATATCTGTCATAACAGAATAAAACTCCTGAATACTCATATTTTTCAGGTGAAAGCTTATATGTCATTCTCTAATTGATATTGCTTTGCAAAAGTTGATTGTTTAAATAATATCCGCAAATGATCCCAAACCTTCTTTGTTGTCTCATAATTCGCTAACTATGCATTTATGGAATGCTCATCAAAATTGTTAATCCAAGTAATAATCTTTGCATTGTTTGCTTCCCAGACCTCTATTAAAGCAACATAATCCGCATAGTATTCCTAGGTATCACAGAAATTTCACTAACATATCCTTATATCTTTTTACCCTTAAAAAAATCTCTCATCGCATAACTCCAGTATGAATAATTTTTTTCATTCAACCTCACACTCACAAACTGAAGGAAAACATCTCTTTTAATGACCATAATTAACAAACAAAGAAAATATAAACACAAAAGAAAGGAAAACGAAATATCATATTGTAGAAACTGAACGAATATCTTTTTGAAGTTGGATTTGTGAAAGCTGTGTTTGAGATTAAGAGCGTGTTTGGCAGTGTGGTTGCGGGTGCTTTTCAAATAACTTTTCATGCCAAAATGCATGTCAATGATGTTTTTTCATTTTTTTAAATTTATTTTTGATATCAGCACATCAAAACGATCCAAAACATACAAACCATATTAAATTTTAGCAAAAAAAAATTTAAAATTTTTTGGGAACGCCGCCGTAGCCGCGTTCCTAAACGTCCCCTAAATCTCGTTCTATGAAACCATGCTTTGATACATGTTAAATAATCCAAAAAAATAAAAAGAAATACAAAAATAAAAGAGGAGAGGGTTAGAGTTCAATTGATACTACACGACCACAATAATCTAAAGGAACAATTTTAAACTAAATACAAAAATATTATATATAAACTAAACTAAAAAGAAAATAAAAATATTATTTTATTTTTAATAAATAAAATAAAATAAAATAACACTATATTTTTTTAATACTAATCACCTACCACGTGGATGCCCTGACCTGTCTTCCTTCTAGAGTGACGACTGCAGTCAGCATTTATATTTACGTGTGGCCACTGCATCATTAAGCTACCTAGCTAGCTCCGCCATCCGAATTATTATATAATAATTCGGATGGAGGAGCTAGATAGCTTAATTGTGTGTGTGTGTCTATATATATATATATATATATATATATATTTTGATCAACATCTGAATCCCTTTCCATTAATTGCTGAAAAAGCATGGGATCGTTAAATGTAACACTGCAATTCAATGCCATCTAACCACTCCAGGTACGCATGAATAGTTAATTAGTGGTCCAAAGCCCACGGGAACTCGACACAAACTTTCATTCCATGCGGTGAGGCAATGTTTTGCCAGCAGAATACATGATTAGAAACCACAATCCATAGAATATTTATTATTAAGAGCATCAGCACTCCTCTCATACACTAGCTAGTACTTAATTACTTTGACAAAACAGACACAAATTAAACAGCTTCAAGGTCTCCACCCCAAACAACAGCTTCAGGCAACAGCAGAGAGGTTTTGATCGGTTCTTGGATAACACTAACAACGTTATTGGGGCAGTCTAATCTGTAATTAATATGTCTTATGATTAATGTTATCCGACTACTAGCAAAACCTCTTGCATCCATCCATTACTATCATTCCATTCAATTAACCTCCAAAACAAACTCCTTATCCTTCTCCAGCCTCTCCATGGCTCCACCTTCCAAGGTAATCTCCACGTCAATACTCCTTCCACCACTCTTCCCTTGATACAAGTACACCATCCCGTCGAACCTGTTATTGATTCCACTCCTCACTGTCTCTGGCTTTCCCCACCCAAAATCCACCTCATAAACTGGAAACCTCGGAGAGCTTCCAACAGCTACACAGTTAACACCAGCATCTTTGAACTGATATACCTTCGGTGCACTCTCAAACTGTTTGTTCCGTTCTTCAATGGCTTTAGCATCATGCGTTTCAATGGCTTTTTGTATCATGGAGGCTCCAAATTCAGGTGGGTTCATCGACAGCAACCCGGCAGCAGTCACCGTGAATATGGCCTGAATAAGGTTTCCAAAGTAACTTTCCGGCATGGGGGGATCGACCCTTTTGCGGCAGTCAGCAAAGACAGTGAAAACTGTGTAGTCTTCAGGTTTGAGTTGACGTGCTTGGGTCACATGGCGCCAAATGTGGACAGCAAGTGATTGAAAAGTGGAGAAGGGTTTTGAGCCGCCAGATGGTATGTTTGAGTTGATTTTTGACTTGATCTTGTCAATTCCTGATTCAGAGAATTTGAAGACTCGCTCTCTGAGTGGCTGGTCAACAGGCTTGGCATCATCAGTGGATGATCCATTTTGATCTGGTGGAGAGAGTTGGAACTTTACTTTAGTGTTTCGCACTTTGGTGCGGTCCAGGAAAGGTGGGAGAGAGATTGAAGGCAAGCCACTGCAGATCTGGGCCCATGAACTCATAAAGTGCCATGTGGAGGTCCCATCGAGGATGGCATGGTTAAAGGCCAATCCCATTGCCAGTCCATCTTTTAGCTTGGTTAGCTGCAAGCAATTAGCCCCACCACAGAACGAATTTTATACATGGACCAGATCATCCAGGAAAAAAACAAAAGGAAAAAAGAAGCTAAATATCAGTCCTCCTGCATAGGAAAATGTATATAGGGCTGTGCTGGGAAGTTATTGAACATTAATTATGGAATGGGACCTTCATTGAAATGTTAAAGCCAGTGAGAACCATTGCAATTTACTTCATCTCTTCCACTCTCAGGCCTCAGCAATGGAATACCATCGTCCCTAGTTATTTTATTTTTGAGCAGAGTATAATTCTTCCTACGTACGTAGTTTGCAGAATAAGATAACATGTTGGAACTTGTTTAGAGGGAAAAAAAAAAGGGATGTTTGCATAACCAAGGGTACTTTATTATACACACTTAGCACCCTACCCCAATGGTATTTCTTGGAAGCCCAAGGCATTAAATTCTTGAAGTACGATGTGAATCTATGACAATGGTGTCCTAGGAGTATCAAAACTAAGAACAAAGGATTAATATTGAATGGATCTATTTCTTAAACTACCCTAGATCATAAACATGTACCTGCAAATTATTCTATTTCTACATGTATCTACCATAATAGATTAATACCAAATTAGATCAGCATATACTTAATTAGTAGCAGAAATGAATTAAAGCCATCTATCTACTCACTAACATGCGTAATTTTGATAAAATGGCTAGCTATATATATGTATAAAAAAAAGGAAATGCTACCTGCACTGACAACAATGGTCTGTGGAGGCCCTCAGAGTTCAAGATCCCATTGTAAGGTATGAGCTCCTTCAAGGTGGAGGTGCCCTCCTCAACAGTTAGATCCTCCACACTGATCCACTCAGCTTTGGCCTCCAACACCTCCACTCCCTCCATATCGTCATCATATTCTACCCTGAACACCCAATCTTCATCCTTTGCTAGCTTCCCTGCCAGTTGATAGAAATCTTCCAGGACAACTCCTAGCCCATCTTTCAACTTCCCTACCCTATCCTCATACTCATCTCCCTTGTAAACCATCAGCTTTTGGTTGTACTGAAATGCTATGTATGGAAGATCAAAAGTGACCAGCTGACATTCACTTCTTCCTAGTTTCTTGTTGGGCTTCACACGGCATTTGCCAGTTATTTTCACCTTCATGATCTCCTCCACCTTTTCAGGGGCCATTGCTGACTGTTGAAGGTATCTTGGGATGTAATAATTAAAGCTGAGAAAGAAGCTGTGACTATACTTTAAGACCTACGTACACAGGACTTGATATTTGTGGTGATGGAAAGCTAAAAAGGGAATCGAGGGATACTTATAGAAGAGATGGGCTTTAGGTGTATAGTTGGGATTGCATTTATGGGGTTCATGGAAGCAGTTGTGACCCATTAATATTTCTGATTCAGACTGTTGGGTTAGATCAAGACTTGATGATGAGATTATTAAAAGGTTTCTGATTCAGACTGTTGGTTAGATCAAGAGTTGATGATGAGATTATTAAAAGGTTTCTGATTCAGACTGTTGGGTTAGATCAAGACTTGATGATGAGATTATTAAAAGGTTTCTGATTCAGACTGTTGGTTAGATCAAGACTTGATGATGAGATTATTAACAGGCTCTCTCTCTTTTGCCCATATTAATTCCCTGTTGTAAATTTTTCAATGTCAACGTAAATCAGTTCAAGATTTGTGTTCTCTCCTACTTGTACATACACCAAATTAACCATGGTGTTGCTAGAACTTGGACCCTGTGCTTCAAGTGTTTGCACCATGCATGGATCTTAACCTTATCGATATGCTTTCCATAGTTTGGAACAAATGGGCAGTCCATTTTCAATTTATTAGGCGGGACCCGACAAGCTGTTGATAGCAGCCAGCAGAACCCATTCTTTGGTCAATAACTAATAAGTGATAACAAGAAGAAAAGAAAATGCTGTTTTCCCATCACATGGTCTTTGGTCATTTTCAATTTATAAAGATGTGTACATTGTATCATAGTTTTTTCTTGAATTATCATAGCCTCCCAAGTCTTACAAATAAATATATATGGAAGACTTGACCTAGTAAGAGGGTGGAAGGAAATACTTACAATAATATTACCTTTTGGTGTGTACAAGCCGCCATAAAAACTATTTGTAGGCATAGCCTTATATATGGCATGGTTTTTTTTTTTTTGCATAGTCGTGGGCATAGTCATAGATGTAGTTGTGGGCATCGTTGTGAGTGTTGCCATGTATGGTCCTTGGTATAGCCATGTGGGCGTAATTATAGGCATAACCATATAGGTGTAGCCGCGTAACTGCCGGCATAACCATATGGAAAGCAACCTAGGCATAATCGTTGGCATATTGTTGGTATAGTCCTAGACATAGCCGCTGTGTTAGGGTTTCATACATGAATTAACTAGTTTTTTGTTCACTTATTACAGACAGCACCAAATGATGTGGCTGGAAAAAATCTTCAGGAGAAAGATTGGGGGAATTTTTCATGGGCTGATAAAACACTCCAAAGCTTAAATAAGTATAGTGATAAAACACTCCAAAGCTTAAATAAATATAGTGTTTATATATATGACGGGAAGAATGAGTATTTTACTGGCTTAAATTTTCCTTGAATCTTATATTAGACTTAGATTGTGTTAAACTTGAAGTTTAGAGAAATAAGTATTGGAGAAATGAGCTCTAGTCTCCTTTATAATTCTAGAAAGATGAGTTTATATAAATTTTTTAAAGATAAATATCTTAGAAATATTTAAGATATTTAATATAAATATCTCTAATATCTAGAATATTTATGGAGATATTTATAGAGATGTTTATTTTGTATAAAACCATAATTATTTGTTGTATTATCCATTGTTTTATTTATATCACTGGACTAAAACATATTCCACTAGTACTTAGCATTGCTAAAAGCTAACTTGCATTGGATTAAAGTTATATTGTATGGTCTGGATGTAATTTAAAGGCATTGATAAATTTTTAACTGGTGGTCTGTATATGAATAAGAACAAATATTTTATAAATTTATTGTAAATTCCAAAAAAAATACAAAAAATTAATAATCTAAAACAATGAAAAAAAACATTTTTTTCTCTATTTGTTATGAATAAAATGCAATTTTTTGTAAGGATTGAACCGCACATAACAAGCAAAAATTATTTTTTTTTCTAAGGCCATGTTTGGCAAAAACCTATTTTCACCCTAAACCAAAACTGTTAAACTAGGCTTAAGGGTTGTTTGCCAAATGAACCCTTAAGCCAAAACTTTTAGCAAAAACATTGCCAACCAAACAGGGTCTTAACCTTTGACCTGATTGAATTGATCCAAAACTTTTGATTCCACCATAAACAAAACCAAAGTCAACTGGTTTGACCTGAAAAACAAACAAAAACCTAAACTAGAATCCAAAATGAAATCAAGTTAAAAAAAACACACAAAAACTTTTTATCAAAATGGATCAAAACCCAGAAAAACAAAGAACATGAAGAACACCGAAGAACATTTAACATAAACCCAACAATGTAAATTTCTAATCAGACCAGATATAGATGAACCAAGGACACAAACATATTGAAAATCATGCAATGATCAATAATCTACCATCTATGCACTTCGATTATCACTAAAAAACCATGATTTTGTCAAAAATAAGTTTCAGTTCAAAACCAAAAACCTAAGATTAAAACATACTAAAAACATGTTATTGATTCAAATAAACCTTAGATTATTAACTAATAAAGTCGCCTAAAGGATTTTGTGCAAAGAATTCGACCTAAACTAGTCCAAATCACGGGGCCAGGGCAATGTTCTTTTCAAGAACATGAAGAATACTGCCTTAAAATCCAAAAAATACCTAGATACAAAACCAGCCATTGTTAAACCCAAAATTGGCATATTAGACCTCTAAAACATGCTTTTTTAGTTTCAACAAAGCATATTTAAATTAAAAGAACCAACAAATAACATCAAATCATTTAAATTATGCAAGATGTTTTAAATAAAAAAAACTATAAACTTAAAACAACCTACATACTCTTGCAATATGGATTCAAAATTGGTTTTTTTAGGTTCATTTTGGTTATGAACAAACCTAACAAATCAAGGATAAACATCATTGCTTCAACATGCATTACTTAAGTTAAACTAAAACAACATTGTTCTATAAAAAAAACCTTAAATAGAAGAGTTTTATTACATCTAAAATATAAAAAAAACTTCAAAAAACATAATGAAACTATCATAGTAACAAAAGGAAAAACCACAACATTACTTGTCAAGCATTATAAGTCTCATCTCCAATGCTTGTAAACATAAATACAGACTAAATGATATTAAAAAAACTTTCAAGAGCAGTTTAAATGTTTTTTATATATATAAAATAGAAAAAATTTATAAAACAAATTATTTAGCATTTCTGTTTAGGATACTCCAAGGATAATTTAAATGTTTTTTTATAAAAAATAGAAAAAAATTATTTAGGATTAGTTTTAATTTTTTTCTTATAGAAAAAATATAAAAAATATAAAAAGAATTAATTAGCATTTCTATTTATGATACTTATAAGGTAGTTCAAATGTTTTTTAATAAAAAATAAAAAAATAATTAATTAGGCTTTTTTTTATGATACTTCAAGGGTTGTTTAAATGTATTTTTTTTATAAAAAATGAAAAACTATATAAAAAAATTATATAGGATACTTCAAGGGTAGTTTTAATGTTTTTTTATTGAAAAAAAATATTATAAAAAAATTAATTAGCATTTCTGTTTATGATACTTCATGGGTAGTTTTAATGTCTTTTTATAGAAAAAATAAAAACATTAATTAACATTTCTGTTTATGATGCTTCAAGGGTTTTTTAAATGGTTTTTTTTATAAAAAATAGAAAATATTTATAAAAAAATTACTTATAAAACATTATAAAAAAATAATTAGCACTTCTGTCTCAGATACTTCAATAGAAATTTAAATATTTTTTTATAAAAACTTTGCAAAAAAAATTTATTTAGAATACTTCAAATGTACTTTTAATATATTTTTATAGAAAAAATAAAAAATACTTTAAGGCTTTTGGGTCTGGCTTGGGCCCCAAACCCAATAACCCAATGTTATTAGGTTCTAGCTTGACTACCAGACCCAAAACCACAATTGGGTTTGACTCGGCAGCTACACTCAATGCTATGGGGTCTGAAATTGCTACTAGACCTAATGTTATTGGGTGTGGCTTGACTATCAGATCCAAGACACTTAAAATATTCTTTGTACTTTTTATATTTTTTTGACAATTTAAAAAATTGTTTTTATTGATCCGTCGTGGAGCGCGGATCAATATACTAGTATTAAGAAATTGATGTACCAAAGCATTTATCTTTTTTTATGTATATTAAATTGACTAGCACACCCTTATTTTTACTAAAAATAACACAGATACTTTGAATAATCAAGTTGCATGTATTTGTTAGGGAATGAGTTTCAACACTTTATAATTGAATCTATCTCATCACAAATGGCATTAAGTTTGGATCCCTTCTATTAGAGGTGATCATTTTCGATTTAGTTTAATTTTTACCTATTAAAATAACCAAATTAAATTTTTATAATTCAAAAAAAATTAAACCGAAACCGGTTTGAATCGACCGATTTTGGTTCGGTTCGGTTTTTTAATGTCAATATCCGAAAAAACCTATATTATTTTTTGGGTGCTCTTAGATGATCCGAATGGTGTGGATAGTTGTTTTAATGGCTGAAAATAGAGGTTTGATAGTGTCTATGATAAGACATTAGAACCTAACAAGAGAGAGGACAACAGAGATATGGAGGTTAGGGTTAAGAAAATGGAAATAAGGCTATGTTATATTGTTAGAATAAATTAGCAAAATCTTTTCGAAATATAACAAGTCATCGTGATCCAAACACAGGTTTCAATTAATTTGGAGTGTTAATGGGTTAAGTACAGTTAACGCTTGCCCCTCTCTCTGCTCGTCATACTGCCACAAGGGTTATTAATCTCAAGTTCTTGCAGAAGAGATGACCTTTAAAGACTCTGCTTTAGATGTATGAAAATAGTAAAGAAATAAAGGAATTGGTAGCTAGGCATAGCAATGACAATACAATAATCAGTTTTTTTACTGTTTGGATTTTTTGAATTTCTTTTTGAATTTTTTTGATTTAATCACTTTTTTAGTTTTTTTGTACTCACCCCTACCTATTATGTATCAAAACAAAAGGAAGGAATGCGTATATGATAATATTAAAATTAAATGTACTATATACAAATTAAGTACTTCAAATTTTAAAGATAAAACAGTAAATTTACTCAGTCCAATCATAATCTAAACACAATCATAATCGCACATCAATAAGAAATTTCGTTTTCAATTTTCAATGAAATACTAATATCATATTTTCAGCAACTAATTACATCTCAACTAAACATGTAAAAATCCACATAAAAAACACTCCTTATAAATGTCATGAAACTAGATTTTATCCGACGAAAAGGTTGTTGAGTAAGGACACTGAATTTGTGGGGGCGTGTTATGGCAGGTGATTGTCAATCGATCATTATCAGAATTAAAAGTAAATTACAGTTTCAAACAGTTGATTGTTGGCAATCATTAATTTTGGTGGATGCCGAAAACCAACAGTGTTGTCGGTGACGAGATTAATTATTCGAGGCCATGCATAACCAAACAGTATTCCTCTAAGAAGGGAGTTTTTGTTCTCTTTTGAAATTATATATTAGGGAGTTTATGGTCTTTTCAAGGCTGTCATGGGTTAGAAAGCGTAAAGGAACACCTCCAAAACAATTCTTTTGCAAGAGTCGGAGACCATTCAATGCCCCAACCAATTTAGCTGCAGAGAATATTATGGTTTTAGTACAAAGAAGAAGATGAAGTTTCTTGTTCTCGTATAGAAGAACCGAATAATATTTAACAGTTTTATCGTTGAAATTTTTTTGTCAATATAAAATACATATTTTGTTAGTAATTAATTTATCAGCAAAATCACCAATGAAAATGCTCTGTCGGTTAATTTTTCATCGGTAATTTTTTGTCCGTCGGTAAATCCATTGGCAATACAAAAATATTATTACCGATGGATTTACTGACGGATCAAACGCGTAAAAAAAAATTATCCACTTCATTCCGTCGGTATATCCTTCGAAAAATATCATCGGTAATTCTATCGGTAATTATTTAAAACATTTTTAAAAAAATCCATTTTATAAAATTATAAAATAATTAAATTAACATAAATCAACACTCTATAATACATACTCAAAATGCTTGGAAAAAAGAATAAGAAAATCAACTCAAACAAATGTGCAACAAATAAATAACACGAAAAAATAAATTCAACTAAAAAAAATCATATGAAAAAAATGAAGTTGCAATTGCTAAAAATTTAAAAATCCTATAAATAAATCAACTAAAAATTGATCTTATTTGAAAAAAAAAATCTCGCAACAACATTTATTCAATTATTAAGAACAAAAACAATGAAAAATAAAATAAAAAACAAATATAGTGAAAAAAATCATGAAAAAAGAAGAAAAAAGAAAAATCTTACCTTAATGTAGTTGGAAGTGAAGCTAAGGGGAGAGAAAAAATTTCGTAAAGCATATTAATTAAAAAAAAAACTAAGAGGATAAAAGAAGAAATAAGAAGAAGACATACCCGAGCATGGAGGAGAAGAGAAGGAGATGAGGATAGAAGAGAAGAGAAAGAAATAGATATTGATGCTTTTTACATATAGTGAAGAAGAAGAAGAAGAAGAAGAAGAAATGAGTCTGTCTCTTGTGAAATAAAGGGATTCAGGCTTTTTATTGGGGCGCGTTAGTGACGGAATTACCGACGGATAATTAAATATTAATATTTTTTAATTATTCCGCTGGTAATTCTGTTTGTACTAATTAATTTAAATTTTATAAAAAATTTTTAGAAACCGCCAACAACCACCGACGATTTTTCAATCCGACGGTAATATTTAAATGAAAAATTTTAATTAATTGATTTTTTTCAGAAAACCGCCAAATAACACCGACGACTTTTCAATCCGTTGGTGATTTTATCCGTAAAGAACAACAATTAACAGTGTAATTGAAAAGTGAACAGTTTTGGAGCTCTCTAGAAAATACCGACATAACATTCCGTCGGTGATTCCCTTTGTAATTGACATGATGAACAGTGCTCACAGTTTCCCAACGAATTTAGAAAAGAACACTACAACATTTCACTGTTTTACCGACGGAATTTTTTTGTCGACGTAAGACACATATTCATCGGTAATTAATTTACCAACGAAATCACCGATGGAAATGCTCTGTCAATGAATCTTTCATTGATAATTTTTTTTTCGTCGGTAAATCCATTGGTAATAAAAAATTATTATTACCGATGGATTTACTGACGGATCAAACGCGTTAAAATAAAATTATCCGCCTCATTTTGTTGGTATATCCCTAAAAACATATCATCGGTAATTCCATCAGTAATTATTTAAAAATATTTTTTAAAAAATCCATTTTATAAAATTATAAAATAATTAAATTAACATAAATCAACACTCTATAAATATATACTCAAAATGCTTGGAAAAAAGAATAAGAAAATCAACTCAAACAAATTTGCAACAAATAAATGAAACAAAAAAATAAATTCAACTAAAAAAAGTCATATGAAAAAAATGAAGTTGCAATTGCTAAAAATTTAAAAATCCTATAAATAAATCAACTAAAAATTAATCTCATTTGAAAAAAAAAATCTCGCAACAACATTTATACAATTATTAAGAACAAAAACAATAAAAAATAAAATAAAAAACAAATATAGTGAAAAAAATCATGAAAAAAGAAGAAAAAAGAAAACTCTTACCTTAATGTAGTTGTAAGTGAAGTTAAGGGGAGAGAAAAAATTTCGTAAAGCATATTAATTAAAAAAAAAACTAAGAGCATAAAAGAAGAAATAAGAAGAAGACATACACGAGCATGAAGAAGAAGAGAAGGAGATGAGGATAGAAGAGAAGAGAAAGAAATAGATATTGATGTTTTTTACATATAGTTAAGAAGAAGAAGAATAAGAAGAAGAAATGAGTCTGTCTCCTGTGAAATAAGGGGATTCAAGCTTTTTATTGGGGCGCGTTAGCGACGGAATTACCGATGGATAATTAAATATTAATATTTTTTTAACTATTCCGTCAGCTATTCTGTCTGTACTATTTAATTTAAATTTTTAATTTCATAAAAAGTTTTCAGAAACCGCTAACAATCATCGACAATTTTTTAATCCATCGGTAATATTTAAATAAAAATTTTAAATTAATTAATTTTTTTTAGAAAACCGCCAAATAACACCGACCACTTTTCAATCCGTCGGTAATTTTATCCGTAAAGAACAACAATTAACAGTGCAATTGGAAAATGAACAGTTATGGAGCTCTCTAGAAAATATCGACAGAACATTTCGTCGGTGATTCCTTTTGTAATTGACATGATAAATAGTATTCACAGTTTCCCAACGAATTTAGAAAAGAACACTATAACATTTAACAGTTTTACCGACGAAAGTTTTTTCGTCGACGTAAGACACATATCCTATCGGTAATTAATTTACCAACGAAATCACCGATGAAAATGCTCTCTCAGTGAATCTTTCATCTGTAATTTTTTGTCCGTCGATAAATCCATTGGTAATAAAAAATTATTATTACCGATGGATTTACTGACAGATCGGACGCGTTAAAAAAAAAATATCTGCCTCATTCCATCAGTATATCCCTCGAAAAATATCATCGGTAATTCCGTCGGTAATTATTTAAAAACATTTTAAAAAAATCCATTTTATAAAATTATAAAATAATTAACACTCTATAATATATACTCAAAATGCTTGGAAAAAAGAATAAGAAAATCAACTCAAACAAATTTGCAACAAATAAATAAAACAAAAAAAATATATTCAACTAAAAAAAAGTCATATGAAAAAAATGAAGTTGCAATTGCTAAAAATTTAAAAATCCTATAAATAAATCAACTAAAAATTGATCTTATATGAAAAAAAAATCTCACAACAACATTTATACAATTATTAAGAACAAAAACAAGAAAAAATAAAATAAAAAACAAATATAGTGAAAAAAATCATGAAAAAAGAAAACTCTTACCTTAATGTAGTTGGAAGTGAAGCTAAGAGGAGGGAAAATTTTTTGTAAAGCATATTAATTAAAAAAAAAACTAAGATGATAAAAGAAGAAATAAGAAGAAGACATACCCGAGCATGGAGGAGAAGAGAAGGAGATGAGGATAGAAGAGAAGAGAAAGAAATAGATATTTATGTTTTTTACATATAGTGAAGAAGAAGAATAAGAAATGAGTTTGTCTCTTGTGAAATAAAGGATTCAGGCTTTTTAATGGGACGTGTTAGTGACAGAATTACCGATGGATAATTAAATATTAATATTTTTTAATTATTCTGTCGGTAATTCTGTTTGTACTATTTAATTTAAATTTTTAATTTCATAAAAAGTTTTCAAAAATAGCCAACAATCACCGATGATTTTTCAATTCGTCAGTACTATTTAAATGAAAATTTTAAATTAATTGATTTTTTTTTCAGAAAACCGCCAAATAACATCAAAAACTTTTTAATCCGTTGGTGATTTTGTCCGTAAAGAACAACAATTAACAGTGCAATTGGAAAGTGAACAGTTTAGAGCTCTCTGGAAAATACTGATGGAACATTCTGTCGGTGATTCTCTTTGTAATTGACATGATAAACAGTGTTCACAGTTTACCAACGAATTTAGAAAAAAATTAAGATGATCTAGCCCGGAGATCAAGACTTTTTATATGGTCTTAAGATGGAACTTTTTAATCTTAATTCTTGGGTTCAATATTATGCTTATCACCTATAAATTAAATTTTTGGACTAAATGAGTCACTATAAAAGTTGATGTAATTTTGAGTTTTATGGATATATACACTACTGTTATGATCCCAAATCAATGACTCATGTTCTAAGATAACATTGAATCATATCTGAATGTAAATAAAAATATCACTTGATAGAAGTTTTATTTGAATCTCTTTCAATTTTATTTTTTTAAAAAAACCATGAATCATGTATATAGCTAGCTAGGATGGAATATAATATAGAGTTGGAGAGAAAATTAGTGGTGAAAAATTAAGACATAGTATAGTATTTTGATAGAATGTTGGGAGCCGATCGAGGTGGATTATTGACCTGGATCCAGAATCTCTTTCAGTACAAGGTTTCTAGCTCTATTGATGGTCAAAAAACACAGATACAAATGCTCCTCAAGATCATCAACTTGGTTGCTGAAGCTGCAACATTCATTAATCTTGCTGAATTGCCTCACGACCAGTTCACCATTAATGCCATGCAACCAATTGCCCTCGTCATCTCCTCTCTCAACCAAGTACTTTACCGTTGAATGCATGTGCTCCATCTCATCCTTTACTCGATTCACAAGCCTGCTAATGGTCTCCAAGTCCCTACTCAGTATATAAGTCCCTTTTGCAGCTGCATCCAGCTGTGCTGCAACCCTGGCTAGCCTCCTTGTCGAAGAACCTGGCCCCAATGATGTTGCTGTTATGAGACCTGGAGTGGCAACTAGCAATGCTAGAGCGTGGGTCGCTATGATTATTGTTAGGGAAGCTGTCAAGGCCACAAGAAATATAGCTGAGCTATGTTTTAGTTTGTTTTTTAGATTTAGCTTCGCTTTAGCCTTGTCACGCTTTGACTCTAGCTGCTTGAGCAATTTGAAGCAATCGGCTTGCATGACTTGGACCCGGCTTGGTGTTGAGCCAGACCGGTCAAATGGGTTCCGAGCGTTGACGAATTCCGTAACTCTTGTTAAAATCTCTGGGTTAGGAAACTGGGTTTTGGGTATTTGATCAAGGGTGGCTTGAAGAGATCGGTATTTGACCCGTATATGGTCTATGTCTTTCAATAGCAAGCCACAAAGGAGAGAAGCATTCGCTGTTTGAGTGAAGTATTTGGATAGGAGAGAGTGGGTTGAGGGTCGGGTGTGGATCAAGGAAAGGGTCCGAATTACCGTGGACTGATCCGGATCCAAGAGGTTTTCGACGAAGAGTCGATAGGATGGTAGCCGAGCTGCGCTGGTGGTGGACTCAGCTGCTAGAACAGTACACGTGGTGGGATCTCTATTGGATAGTGCTTGAAGACGTGCCCAGAAGAGATTGTATGATTCTGTCCTGAAGGCATTGGCATATTCTTCACGGACGTCAATCTCCATCGGAAGGTTGGGGGTACTGGTGGCACCCAACCTTGTATCTGCACTCACAAAATCAACCACAGAAACAAAGATCATCACCTCTTTCTTGTGAAAATCTGTTTTAATTGAACATGGATTGATCCAGGCAATCAATTACCCAGGCAGGAACTTGGATTAATCCTACGGTTCAAGAAACATGATCCTTGTAGTGTATACAAATTAGCCCGAGCCATTCTAGGTTGGATTTACATGTAAATATGGATAAATGTAAGCTCTCCTCCATGAGCCTTCCTTCTTAGAGTGTGTTTGGTATTGTGACAGCGATTGTAGTTGTGGTTTGAAAAAAGTTGTTTTATAAAAAGTACTTTTAGTTGAGGTTGGTTTGAAAAAATATATGTTTGGTTAAAATTGTGGTTGAAATTGAGGTTGAACAAAAAGTAATTTAATGTGTTTGGTTACAAAAATACTTTTCAAATTAAGGTTATAAAATAACAAAAAAAAATTAATAATTTTTAATTTAAATATTATAAATTTAATTACTGCTAATATATTATAAAATAAAATCGCAATCTCTGGTTGTTTTCAATATGATCATTGTTAAGAATACTTATATTTTGTTAAGAATACTATTTACTGCACTTTGAACCCTTTCATTGGCTCAAACCCTGGCATTGATATTAAAAATATCATTATCCATAGTGGACCCTGGTTTGAAGAACATGAGAGAGCTCTCACTTCTCTTTCACTCCCTGACAAAAACTTCACTGGTTACCACGCAGACGCAGGTAAAGCAACTTGGACCTGCTTTCAAAGAAACACAGATGCGTCCGCATATTTTGGTAGGTCCCATTAACAATAAACAATGGTTTCGTATTTACCAAACAATTGATGATTGCGGTGGCAACTAATCGTGGAAGCTACCACGCAGCCAAACGCTCTCTATTAAGAGATAAGAAGGCATTGAAGTGGTGAGGGCTTTCAAACGACACGCCGTTTCCATCTAGGAATTTCAAACGACATGTCACCCCCAGTTCCCAAGTTAGAGTTTTTCCATCTTAGACCATCCTATAGATAGCGGGTAATATGGCATTTTACAATTTACATGTAGGGGGAGGGCTGTGTGTATTGAATTACAAGGGAAAGAGGGCATACATACCAGAGCATGAAAGAATTTCTTTGATGCGTGCGCCTATTCTTTTCTTCATTTCAGTTTGTCAAATGCTAATTTCAAGATTGCGAATCTCTTACCTTCCAAAGAAATAAAAAAAAAAAAGGAGGAGAAAGAAAAGTTTATGTCTGTTAATACATGTCATCGAATAATAAAGGAAAAAAAAAAACAAAGGAATGAAATGGCTAGAATGAATGAAAGCACACACCAGCGGAGCCTTGACTACAGATTTTGAGCCTCCAAATTTCTCATGGGTGTTGGGAGGGATTAGATCATGGAAAACCGAACACTTTATATATATATATATATAGAGAGAGAGAGAGAGAGAGAGAAGGAGAGAGCCCAGGTGCAGCTCTTGCTTAGGGTGTTAGGCATCGCGGCCGAACATTGTTTTTTTAAAAAAATTATTTAAAATTATAGTTTTAATATTTTTAAATTGTTTTGATGATTATGTTAAGAATAAATTTTAAAAAATAAAAAAATACTTTTAAAAAGTAATGGTTACCAATAAAAACTCTTATTTCTGCTCCTAAATAATAATAATAATAAAAAGAAATACACAATCAGCTAGCAATGGCATTTCATTTCAACCTTGTAGTACGTGCATTTGAAGGCAAGTCTGACGCCTGTGTAAGGAGTTAAGGACATGCTTCAAAGGAAATAAAGACATTTCTTGAAGTCATGTGAGATAAGATTTGGTCGGTGTACATGGGTAGAGTGTGTGTGCATTGTTCATCCTGGGCGGTCATGGTTAGGGTTGCTTTCCTGTTTCCCGGAGGCCGAAGCTTTTTTTAGTATGGACTTGGGACGGTGAGGTTTTAAGCTAATTGCTCTGTCCATGCCTGTGTAATTTTGGGCATTGACTCGAATCTCAATCAACCCGATTGATGAATATTACTTACTCAATATGATAACTTGTGTCCTAGGTTAAATTTATATTCCTTCTTCGTAAAGTTTTTGTTCGTAGAGTTGAACACTTAAGGCTACAAAAATTCACTTCCAAGAACACCCTACTCGATATCACTCAAGACATTGGGTTGGATGACATTAAGTAATGCAGAAAACTACTGTAGCTTTCCCACTTCTTTTACTAATATATTTACTTAATAATATATTATATTATTATAATTATATTATTATTATTATTATTATTATTATTATTATATTATATAATTGTTTTTTTTAATGAATTTTTTTTGTTTGATTTAGTTTGTTAATGTTCAATTTTTTTTATTTAGTTATCAGATTTTCATGATACGGATCCCGAGTTTGATGGGTTAACCTGATTTGACGAGTTAATCCGAATTTTTTTAATTATTTTTTTCATTTAGTTTAGTTTGTTAAAGTTAATTTTCTTTCTATTTAATTATCAGACTTTCATAACACGTATCCTGGGCTTGACAGGTTAACTTGATTTGATGGGTTAACCCGGTTTGATGGGTAAACCCTTCATTTTTTTTCTATTTAGTTATCAAACTTTCATGACGCGAATCCCAAATTTTACGGGATAACTTGGTTTAAAGGGTTAACCCAATTAATATAAATTTTTTTTTTCTTCATTAATTTTTTTTCCTGTTGATTTTTTTTCTTTGTTTTTTTAATTAATATATTTAATTATCACACTTTATGACACGACCTTATAGCCAGACCTACATCCAATATTCTTGGGTCCGGTGTTGCAGTCAGACTCACTTAAACTTGGGTCATGCAAGTTTAATGTTATTATTAATATTATAAATATTACTCTTAGGTCGGGCGTTACAGCCAAACCCAAGATTCTTGGGTATAACTTGCAGAAAACCCTAAGATTTTTAAATCTTTGTTTTTTTTATATATTTTTTATATAAAAAAATGACCCACGGCATCGCGCAGGTCATATATCTAGTTTTTTACTATTTGTTGTACTCTTGTTTTGCTGAAGGACTAAATTAAATACGTAAAAAATCTTTTGTAAAAGAGTTAATGATGCAATAAAAAATATAAAGACTGAAAATTGAAAAACTAAAAGAGAAAAGGACACGCGTGTATTTTATCTAGAAAAAAAAGAAAGAAAGAAATGACCATCACCAACAAACCGTCTATTATCCGTTGTCACATGCCACATCAAAAGAAAAGGAACAAGATGACACTTCCAAAAACATGATGAAAAGGTGGGTTTGGTTATTAGATGGGATCTCACATATCACTTAAAAAGCTATAATACCGCTTACTCACTAGCACATAACAAACATGCACCACTAACTTTTTAGAATAAAAAATTATTTTTCAAACTTTAAAAAAATATCAGAATGCTCTTCATGAGCCTGTATATTACAAAAAAAACCCTTGTGTAAAAGGAAAAAAACACCCCTATATGTATGCGTTGTTTTTTTGTGGCCTTTTTCAAGGGTTAAAATGTATTTTTATTGTATTTTAAGAAGCAAAAAAACAAAAAAGCTTTTGGTGAACAACAATAACCTTTTGACCTTAGGGGTATATAGGTAATTATATTTTTTAAAAGTTATTGAAAATACAACATAACTCTTGGTCAACGATTCTAGATTTTATATAATTGAGGGATAAATATTTCATTTAAATGTACAAAACCACACCCCCCCCCCCCCCCCCACCCCCCCCCCCCCCACATAATCGAGGCTTATTTTTTTTCCATCCAAAAATGATAATATCCATAGTAAACTATGTCTATATATTTTATGTTAATTTAAACTCAACAACAAAGAAGTGGGAAAATGAAGAGTATTACAATTTGTTTTGAAAATTCCCAAAATGTCAGGGACCAATTTACAAATTGACTAAAGTAAAGGGTCGATCGAAAGCAATCACAGTGGTCGATAGTAGTTGTGGTTGGGCTTATCATCATGGCCTGTTACTAGTGGGCTTTGACAAATCCAATGTAAGAGCAAACAAAACCATGTCACCAAGGAAAAACCCTAAACCCTAATATCAGACATTATAAAAGGAGCTCTTCAGTCGAGCTTTCGAAACTCAGTCATCGCCTCCCTCCTCTCTGTTTGCAGCAGAGCCTTTCTTTTCTCCTAACTTTCAACTAATCGCAGCAGCCAGAAGCAGAGATGGCACCCCCTAGAGGTAGAGAAAGTTTTCACGTTTTCTTGTTTCAGGGCTTATAGGTCGTGTGGCTTGTTTCACGAAATCTGATTTCTTTTATATGGTTGAAGCAGCTCTTGTATTTCATTACATCCCTAGAGTATTATACTTCATATTAAACTTTTAGCACTAACTCCACTGACATAACTATAAAACATTATTTTCTTCCAAGCAACTCTTGTTTTGCCTTTTTTTCCCCCTTGATCTGGGTTGTTTTTTGTTTGTTTGTTTTATATTACAGGTATTAATGTTTAGAGGATGTCTGATTTTTTTTTTAAAAAACTATGAGCAGGTCGAGGTGGTAGTGGTGGTGGGTTTAGGGGAGGCAGAGGTGATGGAGGAGGAAGGGGTAGAGGCAGAGGTTTTTCAGGTGGAAGAGGAGGAAGTGGTGGAAGGGGCAGTGCAATGAGGGGTGGTGGAAGAGGCCGCGGTGGTGGAAGAGGCCGCGGTGGTGGAGGAATGAGAGGTGGGAGCAAGGTTGTCGTTGAGCCCCATAGACATGAAGGAGTGTTCATTGCAAAGGGTAAAGAAGATGCTCTTGTTACTAAGAATATGGTTCCTGGTGAGACTGTATACAATGAGAAGAAAGTCTCTGTTCAGGTGTGTATTACTTTTCTTCAATTTATTCCATTGTTGTCTCCATTCATGAAATTAAATGTTTTTTTTGAAACCTGAACAATGTTGTTTTTATGTTGCATCAAGTTTCTCTTTTATTGTTGGTGCATTTGATGCTGTTATTTATATTATTTTTTTACTAAATCATACATCTCTTTTCAGAATGAAGATGGAACTAAAGTCGAGTACAGGGTTTGGAATCCCTTCCGATCAAAATTGGCTGCTGCCATTCTTGGTGGTGTTGATGATGTTTGGATTGTAAGTTTTATTCATGAGCTTATCTATTAATATTGCTCTATGATTTGGTAGATTTTGTTTTATGCAACCTGCTTGTTGATTGTTTTCTGGTTGGTTGTACCAAGAAACCTGGCGCTAAAGTTCTTTACCTAGGAGCTGCTTCTGGTACTACTGTTTCTCACGTGTCTGATATTGTTGGCCCTGTAAGTATCATTCATCTGTAAATTATAGTTTCTTGCTTCGTATGCTGATAAGGATGTTGCTTAAAAAGTGTTTTTTTTATTTGTAGACTGGGGTGGTATATGCGGTAGAATTTTCTCACAGAAGTGGGAGAGACTTGGTTAACATGGCTAAGAAACGGACCAATGTTATTCCCATAATTGAAGATGCCAGACATCCTGCCAAGTACCGTATGCTAGTTGGAATGGTGGACGTGATCTTTTCTGATGTTGCTCAGCCTGATCAGGTTTGCTCCTTCCTATTTCTGTTCTGAGTGTACCCTTGTATAGTTTATAGCCCCGCAGCGAAACAACTAGCCTTGTTTTTGAAAAAAAGGCTGGAAATTTTTTATTGTACCTTTCGAATGATTTATTACTGATTTAATTTGTTTTTGAATGAACATGGTTTTTATCTTTTGTTTTTCTTTCAAGTACTAACACCAACTCCTGAAAATAAAATATTTCACCTATTTTTCCGATGATTAACTTTAGTTGCTCTTGTTTTTTCAACCAGTTAACTGGCTTCATTTTTTTCGAAAGAAATTGAAAATTTTTATTCTTTGTGCGTTTTAATTTATTTATACATTTTAGTTTATTTCTTATGATACTTCTTTGTTGGTTGAAATGAAGCATATAAGTTCATGCATATGATGAATTAACTCGGATTCCCCTTCAAGACATATTGGGTGATGTAAAATCGAGTTTCTGATGCATATTTTGCAACATCAAGCTACTTTCTCCCATATTATTGACACCAAAAATATTTTGCATATTTTTTTTGTGTATAATTTTTAAGATCTGGCATATGATGAGGTACTCGGATTCCCCTGCAAGACAATATGGGTGATGTAAAACCGAGCTTCCGATGCTTGGTATCAATCAATTTATTCTCTTTTCAGTATATCTAATTTATTCTCTTTTTCTCCGAGGCTCTTTATTTTTTATTCTTTTTTTGAACTCATTTTCTTAAAATATTCTGTACTAGTTTTCGCATAATGGGGGGCCTGCTTTGAATAATTGCCAGTTTCATAATATACGTGGAATAACATCTGTGATGCAGGACATGTTATTATGTTCACGTTTATATTGACAATTGTTCCTGCAGAAAATTGTTTGCCACGTTTTAGTTTGCAATCCTTGGTAGAATTTTTATCCATCCTTTTGAGTCTCCTGTATGAAAGACTGAGGAGTAATTGATTAGGCTTTGTTTGTTTGGGTGGTGTGACTCGAAGCGATTTTGATTTAAATGCAACTTTTTATCTATACTTTTTACAGCTAGCATTGTTGAAAAATTTTTATGATTTATGCATTTGGGATTCATTAAAGACGTTTTGCAAGCATGTTTGCAACTATCAAATTTTTACCATTTGTCTTGGTCAATCGGGTTGAATGAATAATCAATTGATTTTCAGCTTTCAATTAAATATCCATACCTTGTGTCAATTTTATGATTATCTGTCCGCGGTTGTAAAATGTGTCAAACCCTTTTTCATGCGTTTTCAGCTTCTTCCTTGATGAGAATGATAGAAAATATTAGAAGCAGTGGGCGATGCTGCATGGTCCACTGTAAAATAAATATGTTCATTATTTTGATTCTTTTTAACCGAGGTATGCAAGTTAATGCTAATTACTTCTGCAGGCTAGGATTTTAGCACTCAATGCTTCCTATTTTCTGAAAACTGGTGGTCATTTTGTCATTTCAATAAAGGTTAGCCTTCTATTTGACTACTACCAACTTCACTCAAAGCAATGGCTCCTTCCCGCTCTTGTATTGATGTAATTATTTTGTGGCCAGGCAAATTGCATCGACTCCACTGTTCCTGCAGAGGCTGTGTTCGAAAGTGAAGTGAAAAAGATGGTGCAGGAGCAGTTGAAACCTAGTGAGCAGGTCACCCTCGAGCCATTTGAGCGAGACCATGCTTGTGTGGTAGGGGGCTACCGTATGCCAAAGAAACAGAAAATTGCTGCTTAGGGTGCTGGGTTGTATTGTGTTTCACATTGCTTTTCGGGAATTAGAGGTCATAAAGCAATGTGAATTTCTGGACTCTTTTTTTATGCTCTTCGCTTTATTTATGTTTGTTTAGATTTGATCTTGAATTGGATGGTAAAGTAATGGAATGAGTTTTGGCATCTCTCTTTATCCGAGCCTTAGCGCCGTCGTGTGGCCACACTTTTGAGATATAAATTGTACTCCGTTTTCGTCCTTAAATCTACAAACAGAGTCGTTCATTTGGTGTCTTATTGAAAGATTAGAATGAGGGGTGAAGTTTAATATAACCTTTTCCTTTTCAAAGATAAATTATTCTTCTTATCATGTATGATATTTGGGTTTCAGAGCTAAGTAGAATCTGAAAATATTAAAAAAATATTAATTTAAAATAAAATAAAAAATAAACGTAATATCAAACATATCCATCCTTAAACTGGTCAGAATGGTTCGCAATCCCAGGTTCCTTAAACTGGTCAGAACGGTTCACAATCCAAGGTTATGCCTAGCTTGTTGCTTCAGAGCAGAAAATCTCTCATTCCCTTTTCACTTCAACTATTCCCTTGTCAAAAAAGTAAACATCCGACACCCCTCCCAATCACAGCAATGAAAAAGGTTAATATTTCATGCCATCCCTGTCGCCACCGTGATCCGATGGCATGGAAGGACATCGAATTAGTGTTTTTGGAAAAATGTTATTACAATACACCCTCTTTACATCCAAAAGATCAAGCAAGCAAATGCATATTGTAATCGAAACGCTGGCACCTTAACCTTTCGACCATCCTGTCCCGTCAACATCCCAGAGTCTTTTAAACTCCTGTAGCCGGAGCCATATGGGCACACCGCAACCTTGTAACTAACTAAATACATGTTTAAAAGGCTACTAACTACGTCGCTCTATATTAATTAATTCATGACATGTTGGCTCTACAACCCTGTCACAAGTTGACTGCATTCATTTTCATTGAATTATTCAAGGAGGAAAATAACAATTAGAAAAGCCAACGATTGAAGTAGAAATTTCGTCCCCTAGCACAGAGCATTGCATACAGCAGCCCTGCTGCTGACACAACAACAGAAAATCAGCTCGTGCATAGTGATTGAAAACGCTAATCGAGTAATTCTTCCCTTTCAGTGATGTATAATTTAAATTGATTAAGACAACAAATGTTTAATTTCCACCAATTAAAGATGAAATTATTCAGACGAAAATAGAATGATTAAGGCTCTCTTGTCTATCGTCCGTCCAATACTTTGATTGATTTCCCACGTCGTCAATCCTAATTGTGTCACCGCAGGAAGACTCCATGAGGCCATCAAACGAGAGGGAGCAACCTTCGTTGTTGTTTTTTCTTCTTAGGAGTAATTAATCTCCTCCTTCTTCTGATCAGGGTCGATATCCTGGCCGCCACCACCCCACCTCTTCATGCGTTCTGCTGTTTGTGCAACCTGCATTGTATTTAAATTAATTCATTAGACTATCTTTCACCGCCTAGCTTGCTATTTATTTATGAAAAAAAAAAACTTGCCTCCTTTTTCCAGTTAGTTCTGTAAAGTATAATCAACAGAAGCAAGGTCTGCAGAGCGGTTCCACCTAGCATGCCACCCCATACTCCCTGGATGATAGCATGGAAAATTATATATAATTGATGATCTTAACAGTAATTGAATATTTAGCTTAATTAATATTATACTGATCAGTTAAAAATGTTTGGAAGATGGAATTGGTGGAACCCCATATATATATAACAAAAATATCACGACTGAATATATTTCACTGTGTCATTTTACCATACACATTTCCTATTCATTTAAATATTGTAATTATCATTTTATTCTCCCCACAAAAATCATTGGTCATATTCATTAGGACTAGAATTGCCTTTTCAATTTTTTAAGCATAATGTAAGGACTCCATTTGCAAAATTTTTAAAATTGGCAGCTATGGATTTTTTTCATCTCTTTATTATGTTTTTTTTTTGTTATTATCAAATTGTATGAGAACAACTAAATCTTTTAATAAATATAAAATATTATTTAAATAAAAAACTAGCTAATACATGCAATGCACACGCTAGTGTGTGAGAGGCGTCTGAAGTACGACACAAAATTCCCATCCACATCATGATGCTGGAATCTTCGTGACGTCTTTTTCCTGGTGGGGTGTTGAAGATGGAACGGTTTGTCATCAGCAAAGCTCCCCCCTATATTCTCTCTCATGATTTTAAAATTCATGCTAGCCATTCAAAATTTCAAAATCATCATCTTAATTATTGATATTTCAACTTTGATATTATTCTTTTGATTTCTAATTTTTACTCTAAGTTTTTTTGTTAAATTTTTATTTGTTTTTAATTTCACCATTTAATCCGAAATTGTTATATATTTTTTTTAATTTGATTTTTATTCTTTTGATTATTTTTTTTGTCGATTCTATAATTAAATTGATTTTCTTTTTAATTTCACAATTCAATTAAAAAATTGAGTATAGTTGTCCTCAAATTTATTTTTTATTTCAATTTTATCCTCAACATTTAATTAGTTTGAAAATGAGCTTTATTATTTTTTCAGATATGATAATTCTAATCTAATGATCCGAGTCACATGTTTGAAAAATTAACAAGATATAATAATTCTAGTTTAATGATCCGAGTCACAAGATATGATAATTCTAAAAAAAAAAAAAAAATGGGCAGCATGTACATATAGAAGACGTACCTCGACTCCCAAATTGGCTCTGTATCCTAGCAGGTAACCAAGGGGGAGCCCAAAAACATAATAACAACCAATGTTGATATAGGCCACTAGTGCTTGCCACCCACCACCGATAGCAACACCTGCATGCATGTGTCATGATGATGATCAGGATGATGCATAATTAAATTGCATGATTGATTAAAAGGGGAGAGCAACATATATGCTGGTAGGTACGTCCGTCCTTGTAAACCCACCTGATATCACTGGCTGGACGCTGTTAAGAACCATGGTGATGGCTAGAATGAAGGCTAGCTTGGACGTAGCCACTTGCATCACTTTGCTGCTTGTGAAGATGTAGGCAAAATAGTCCTTCGCTATCAGCACAACAGCCATGCAAACCAGTCCTATCACAAGAGACTGGAATACAGTGACATAGACCGAGTATTTTGCAGCCCTTGGATGCCCTAACCCAAGCTCATTCGAGACACGAACGCTGGAATGTTTAATCATTGAATTCAAACATGATCCACATCATAATCAGATATATCAAGGAAATTAATCAATCAGTCAATTCAGTAATTAGTTCTTACCTTATAGCAGCGTTTATTCCAAGGAACACCATTAGTTCCAACCCATTGATATTCAAGCTGATCATCAAATATAATTAGAAGAAGAAGAAGAAGCAATTGGTTATCAAAGTTAAAATCAAGCTAATTTATTTCAAACGGACTCATGTCAACACTATCGCAGTGATGGTGATGAGACTGACCAGATGGTAAGGGAACCAACAGCAATGACTGCGTTGTCAAGATGTCCAGTGAGGATAACAATACTCATCATATACCAAATCTCCAGGCAAAGCATCACAGCTGAGGCAATGGAGAGGGCAACAAAGGACCAAATATCCTCGAACGCTGACCAACTAAATCCACGCCATCCTTCCTTACACCAACCCATCACGTACACAGCTTGAGCCAAAGCAATTAGCCATCCGGTGAGGTCAAAAGCGATTGCTGCACCAGTGATACCCCAGTCAAGCTCATAGATGAAGAGCCACAGCCACAAAGCGTGTAGAACGAGAGCCACAACGGCAATCCAGGTAATTACACCAACCTTGCGTTGGGCTTGAAGGAACTTTTGGGTAGGGAAATAGATAGCCCATGAGAACAAGTTAGGTATGGCTAGGAGAGTGAATTTTCCAGCAAGTTCAGCAAGAGCAGCTTCTTGGCCAAGGACTTTCAGGAGAGGAGCGGCGAAAATGAAAATGGGCAAGAGGATGACACAAGTGACGAGTAAGATGATGCATGATCTTTGCAAGTAAATACCAAGCATATGAACTTGACCAGCACCAAAAGCTTGACCACAGAGGGTCTCGAGTGCACTCCCCATACCAAGAAGGAAGCCGAAACAAAAGGTGATGATGACAGAGAGGGAAACTGAAACGGCAGAGAGCTCCAAGTTTCCGAGATGGCCAACGAAGATAGAGGTTAAGATGTTGGTACCACTCTGGCAGACTAGACTGAGGGCAATAGGACCAGCAATCCTCCATAACTTGACAGTCTCTTTCCAAAAGACGGTCTTAATAAAGTCTTGGAACGTCTGGAAAGGTGCAGGCAAGTAGTCTTCCTCTGGCACTGCAGGTAGTGATAAGGATGATGATGATTCATTGTTAAGCAGTAGTGGGGTGGTCTCCATGTATAATTAAGAAGGAAAGGTCAATGGAGAAGTAAATGAAATTAATAGTTTTGTTTGTTGATATATAGTAGTGCTAATTAAGAATATGAAGGAGGAGGGACGGCCGCATACAGAGTAGAGTGGACTGTTAGATAGAATGAGTTTTTGAGAGTGATATCTCCAAGTGATTTATTAAATTAATATTTCTTTTATTCTTTTTTTAATCTTAACGCATCGAGAAAAGTCGAAGACGCTAAAAATCTTAGATTTTTGACGAACAGTATTTTAGCTAAGAGACACACAGCTATGGAAGATACATCCACTGGCAGAGATGAGTGATGATAGGCTGGGCAGCAAGCAGAAGCATGCTGACGTATTCCTTAATTCGAGGGACGCATGTACTTACGTGTTTTATTGATACCTACTCTTCTGAGAATGAAATGGGAACTACTGGCCGTATCAGTCTTTGGCCAAGGCAGTGAACGACCAGTCAAACCAGCTGGACAATTGTTTATTTAAAAAAAAGTAACCTGGCCGAACGTGGAAAAGATGGGTGGCCATGGTCCGTGGACGACTTTTGCTTTTGTCGTATCCAACATTTCTTTCCACTCATTTAATGAATTATTATTATACATAAAGTTAAAACATAAAATACTATAGCTTTTCTCATGTGTTACTGTAAATTGTTACAGTAATTTTTTTTTTTAATTTTCCAACTTTATTTTTTTTTTAAAATTATCTTTATTAATTTTTTTTAATATTGAGCTTGTAAAAAATTTAGTTTTATAATTTTTTTTAAAATACCGTAGATTGCTACGGTGTTTTTTCACATGGTTTTTCTATTTTATTTTTTATGATTTTTTTCAAATTTGTATTTGTCGATTTTATTTTTTTAATAATAAGCTGATTGAAAATTTAGTTTGGTAATTTTTTTCTTTTAAACATTGTGGATTGCTACAATATTTTTCTACATGGTTTTTTTTGTTTTTTTAATGATTTTTTCTAAAATTATCTTTGTGGATTTTATTTTATAATATTAAGCTAGTTAAGAATTACAGTTATAATATGTAAGGAAAACACTATAGCTTTCCTCGCAAATTACTAAGGATCGTTACAGTGTTTTCCCCGCATGTTTTTTTTCTAAAATTATCTTTGTTAATTTTTTTTTAATATTGAGCTGATTTAGAATTACAATTACAAGTAAATACAAGTAAGGCTAAATCATTTGGGGAAAACATTATAGATTTCTTCACAAAACACTATATAATTTTTCTTCACATGGTTTTTTTTTTCCAGTTTCTTTTGTGTTTTTTTTGTAATAATTTTTTCCAAAATTATCTTTATTGATTTATTTTTTTAATATTGAGTTGGTTAGAATTTCGCTTTGTAATAAAACTTAATCATGTGAGGAAAATACTGTAACTTTCCTCATAAAACACTGTGGATTGCTACAGTGTTTCTCCACATGAATTTTTTTCTTATGATTTTTTTTAAAATTATCTTTATCAATTTTATTTTTTTAATATTGAGCTGGTTAAGAATTATAATTACAAATAATTACAAATAAGGCTAAATCATGCGGGGAAGCACTATAGCTTTCATCACAAAACATTGTGAATTGCTATAGTGTTTCCAACATAGTTTTTTTTTCCATGTTTTTTCCATGTTTTTTTTGTTATGTTTTTTTTTTCAAAATTATCTCTGTCAATTTTTTTTTAATATTGAGCTGATTGAGAATTTAGCTTTATAATTTTGTTTCTTTAAAATACTGTGAATTGTTGCAGTGTTTTTTCACATGATTTTTTTTATGATTTTTTCCAAAATTATCTTTGTTGATTTTTTAATATTGAGTTCGTTAAGATTTATAATTACAATAAAGCTAAATCATATGGGGAAAACGTTGTAGTTTTCCTCACAAAACACTGTGGATTGCTATATTATTTCTCTAAATGGTTTTTTTATGATTTTTTCTGAAATTATCTTTGTCAATTTTATTGGGGAAAACACTATAGTTTTCCTCACAAAACATTGTCAATTGTTACAACATTTTTTCTTATGGGTTTTTTTTCCTTCCAAAATTATTTTTGTAGATTTTTTTTAATATTAAGTTGGTAGATAATTTAACTTTGTATTTTTTTTTGCTTTATATTAACAGAAAAGCTAAATCATGTGGGGAAAACACTGTATCTTCCCTCACAAAACGTTATGGATTGTTGCAAATCATTTTTTCAATCTCTAAGTTTTTTTTTATCACCAACTCAACTTTTATTTTCCGTTATGAAATATTGGATCCATCATACATTTAGTTTCTATTACTTATCTAGCGCTAATTCACAATTATAACACTATTAAGTATATTTGTTTTATAAGTTCACGGCAACGCGCATGTATGTCATCTTGTACATAAAGCTAAAACATGTGAGGAAAGTACTGTAGCTTTCCTCACATGTTACTGTGGATTGCTACAATACTTTCCTTTTTTTTCCTACATTATTTTCCTTTTTTTTTTCATTTTTTCTCCAAAATTATCTTTGTCAATTTTGCTTTTTTAATATTGAGTTGGTTAAAAATTTAGCTTTGTAATTTTTTTTTAAAATACTGTGGATCGCTATGGTATTTTTCCACATGGTTTTTCTATTTTATTTTTTAATGATTTTTTTCAAAATTGTATTTGTCGATTTTGTTTTGATATTTAGCTAATTGAGAATTTATTTTGGTAATTTTTTTTCTTTAAAACATTGTGGATTGCTATAGTGTTTCTCCACATGGTTTTTTTGTTTTTGTTTTTTTTATGATTTTTTCCAAAATTATCTTTGTCAATTTTATTTTTTAATATTGAGCTGGTTAAGAATTACAGTTGCAATATGTGGGGAAAACACTATAGATTTCCTCGTAAATTACTATAGATTGCTACAATGTTTTTCCTGCATGGTTTTTTTTTGTTTTTTTTTTTAAATTGTCTTGATTATTTTTTTTTTTAATATTGAGCTGGTTGAGAATTACAATTACAAGTAAATACAAGTAAGGTTAAATCATGTAGGGAAAACATTGTAGCTTTCCTCACAAAACACTATGGATTGCTACAGTTTTTCCTTACATGGTTTTTTTTCCAGTTTCTTTTGTGTTTTTTTTTTTGTAATATTTTTTTTCAAATTTATCTTTGTTGATTTTTTTTTAATATTGAGCTGATTAGAATTTAACTTTGAAATAAAGCTTAATCATGTAGGGAAAACACTGTAGCTTTCCTCACAAAACACTATGGATTGCTACAATGTTTCCCAACATGGTTTTTTTCTCTTATGATTTTTTTAAAATTGTCTTTGTCAATTTTTTTTTAATATTAAGCTAAAAGGTTGTAATGATAGTTGTGGAAGTGATCCTTAGATTTGAGATCATTAAGTTATCTTATATATAAAGTGTTATGCTATGATCCTGATTATACGTTGTCCTGATCAAAGGTAACAAACAAGCAAAACTATATGAAGATATTAAAGTAATCAAGAGAAGATTTATCATCCTAAGTGAATTAGTAAAAATATTGCATCTATTCTCAAATAATATTGATTGTGAAATCTTTAGCTAATATGGAATGATTTTTGAAAAGAGTTTCAAAATCTTATTCAAAGAACCAATGATTATAATATTAAGAATAACATGATTTGATAAACCAGACATACTTCATACTATAATGTCTAAATTAAAATATTATTAATGAAAATATAATAATTACACTGAGAAACTAGTCATTGAAAGGTTAAGTCCAATCACTTATGAGTTTTCTGATATTTAGAGGATTATGACAGATTGCTAGACATTGTACTTGATCTACAAATATAAATCAATCAATTATTTAATTGAAAATAAATTAAATTATTTAATTAATTTAATTTAATTTAATTTAGAATTATGATTTATATTTTGGCTAACTTATTAGGGAACCTAATGGGTCACATTTATACGAATTATTTGTTAGAAATTAAAATGAGAAGATAAATTAAGCATGACTTGATTGTAAATAAATTTTAAAAATTGAGAATTAGAATGTAATTAATAAAGGGGATTACAATTCTAGACCTAGAAACAATCAAGTGAGGATTTGATTGAATAAACCTCTAAAATTAACCTAAAATAATATATATGATATTATTTAAGGGACAAAGTGATATTTTGCCATTTATAGAATTTTTTTAGGTTTCCCTATGAATAAAATACTTTGCTTCTTATTTCCTAAGAGAATAGCGAGAAAAGTACAACACATAAATACTTAAAACATAAAAGAATAGAGCTTATGGTTTAGGAGATTCCTGACTGATGATTTGTGTGGATTACTATTAGAAACCGGACACTTAGACGACTTATGGTTTGCGATAACCCAGCCTTGAAACAACTATTGAAAGAAAAAAAAGAACATCTAATCTTCAAGTAATCTTCATATAAACTTAAAAAACTCTAAATCTATCAAATAAGATCTTGGAACTCTTGAAAAAAATTTAAATTTACTTTTTCTGTTGCGTGCATGTGTTTGGAAAACCCAACAAATACCAAGCTGGGCGACTATACTCCTTTTTCACTTTCTACTATGCTACATGGTATATGTATATTGTATGGATTAACGCAACTCAATTGTAACTCAAATCCGCACCTCCCTTCCTCTCTCTGTCGATGAAGAAGTTTCAAGTTAATACTCTATTTATGCATGAAATTATAGCCTTTAGAGGCCTTAAGTCTTAATTAATAACATTATTGATATAATTAACAACACCAATAACACCTTTTCTTTATGTAGATTAATTATATATGAAAATATATTTTATTTTTTTTTGTTGAAATCGGGGTTTAAAAGCCCAATAAAAATTAAACTAGCAACAATAGACCTAATCAAGTTGTAATATGAAATAAAAAACAAACTTGAAGAAGGGTCATCAATTATCGTGTAATCCCAATCCAAAGGGCTTTTAGATAACACATAATTAGCTAACTAGTCTATTACAGAATTAGATTCTCTAAACACATGTAGAATTAAGGCTTCCCAATACTTAACTAATAAATCTCTAGATTTGTTGACTAACTAGTATATTGGGGTCAATATCATTTTTTTTTAAAATATAAAAAAATATTAAGTGTATAGAGAATATTTTAAGTGCGTTGGGTTTAACAGTCATGCCAGATCCAAGTGAATTAGGTTTGGCAGCTGGCAGACATGCCAGATCCAAGAGTTTTGGGTTTGGCAAGCGCCTTAAGTCTTGTAGTAATACTAGACCCAAGAGTCTTGGATCTGATAGCCATGCAAAACCTAATTTATTTGGGTTTGACAATCATGCAAGATTTACGTTGGCAAACATGCCAGACCAAGGTTGTCAAAAACGCTTTTCTAACACGACACGGAACATACAATATTAACTCGAATCGTAAACTCGAATCGTAAAATCGTAAGTAAAAATTTTTAACTAAAAATCATAAAATCACAGTTTAATAAATGAAAAGCATGCATGTTAAATATGCAATGCATGTTATATTTTGCAGTTCAATACACTTGAACACAAATTAATCAGACATGCTAATTGTGCAAGGACAAGAAATTTAATAAATGTTAAGGCTGCCAACAACACCACAATGCAAGCAACAACTAAATTTCTCAGTTTTAATAAAAACTTTTTGGTTACAAATCTAGGTAACAATTGACTTGCCTAAATGGGCATGTGAAATTTCCATGAAAACTAGGTTACAATACTACTCTTTTCACTATAAAAATATAAAAAAACTGAACTAGTGTAAAGATTGATGGAAAAGGAAAACATAAACATCATACCACAGGAAGTTGAACCTTAGTTTTAAGTTTTCCAATTCTGCAAAACTATGACAAGAAATATGAAAGGTGAAAGCAATGGATCAGGTTCTGTATTGGAGGACGAAACAGAGCATGAAGATCCACCAAGAAGGGATTGTAAACTTCCTTCTCGCAACTCTTTTCTCAGTATAGAAAATGCTGAGTTAGCTCCCCCCTTCTGCAGTCTCCTCTTACGCTGCACGTAATCTCCGGTCAAGGAACTTCAACAGAGAAGTCAATACAAACTAATAGTTTGGACACTGTTAACCGGTAACTAACAAGATAGGAGATTCCCAAGCACCCCTTTGATGTTGAAAGTTTCCCATGAGACTAGAGATTCACTAGACAAATTTTCAGTTACCAACATTACCTAGGTCACTTTTCCATATAATTAACATTTGAACTACATAAACATGCATGTTTGGTTGTGTGTAAACCAATCCAGATTATGCAAAAAAAACCAGAACCAAAATGTTAAATGTTAAGAGTCAAATTTTGAGATAAAAGGATATATTAAAAAACTTCTCATGCTGCCCAGTAATGTGAGTAACAATGTTCATCCCCACCCTTTTAGCACAAACTGGACATACATGAAAACAAACAATTCCAGTATCATTCCAGTAACAGTCTCTAGACAAAAAAAAACTAGGAAAGTGTAATTAATAGTGTTCCAGAAAGAAAATGACCAATTTATATGCTCTAGGATAAAATCAAAAATCCTAAAAAACAAGGCGACAAACTCACACAGTTAACCAAATTATCTCATTTAAAATCAAACCCTATAAAACCCTTTACCAGAAGCAATTTAACAATAAAGTACTAAACTTTTTAATTTACATCCATTAATAGAACTCGATAAGAATATGATACCCCATTCTTGGCTTCAGCAGGATGCTTTTCATCGATGTGGCAAAAGAGACCAACAAAATCAAAATCCTCGTTGCAAAACGGACACAAATACTCTGCTTTCAAATCCTCTTCTGTTTTAGTCTCATCATACAGATCTAGCATCATAAACCAATAAAAAATCCAAAAAAAGAGAGCAGCTTTCAGACACCATCTCTTACTAAACTAAGGACATTGCAAAAGAAATGAAAGATTTTAAACAAACCAGATCCTAGTTCTTTCGTTCTTGGTTGTGATGGTTCTTGCTTCTGCGCATTTAGAAAGGGAGGGAGAGAGATAGAGATGGTGAATCCTTTATCCTTTCATAAAAACCAGAGTCATCAGGTGGACAGCAAAGGTCCCCTTAACATGGTGGTGTTGGGTTCAATTCATGCTCCCTCAGCTCTCTCTCTACTCCAAATGATGATCGTTTCTTCTTCAGATAATAAGAGCCTAGTTCTTGGAAGATGAAGAACCATAGCCTTTGGTTCCAGTGTTGTCGTACTGGTTTCCTTACTCAGCTTGCACAATCCCAATTCGTGTCGATCACGGGTGGGGTGGTGATTGGGAAAAGGGGGTGCTGAGTCAGCACAAGGCATAGGTTTTACATTTCACGTGAAATCGGACCGGTTTTTACGTTTTTTACGGGTTGACCCGATTTTATGCGAGTTTAACCGGGTTTGACCGATTTTACCGGTTTTCAAGTTTTAAACCTGATTTTACACGTTTTATGCATTTTGACTCGTAAAATCGGCGATTTTACGAGTCAAAACTCGTTTTTAACAACCATGTGCCAGACCCACATTACTTGGGTCTAGCACCCAAGTAATTTAGGCTCTGCTTGTTTGCTAGACCCAAGTAAATGTGGGTTAGCGCAACTTTTTGAATTTAAAAATAATAAAACAATATCAAAATACCAAAATATCCCCCATGATTATAGAAAATTACGCAAAAAATAGTGTAAAACAAAAAAAATACGCATATATGCAAAGCTTATTTTTTCTTTTCCAAGGCTAAAGATGTATTTTAACTATTTAACAGCTTGTGAAGGTCAAAAAACCCCTAGGCAACATGTCTTAGTTTTGCTAACCTTGGGGATAGAATAATATTTTTACTATACAAATAATTTTAAAAAACTACCATACCCCTGTTAAAAAGTTTAATACCAATGAACCTATGAAAAATATTAAAATATCCTTACAATCAGGACTTTAATTTTTCAACAAAAAGGCAAAATGATAATTTAACTTTATATGAGAAGACAATATTAGCCCCATCCCAAATCTTTAGAGCTTGGAAAATTCATTGTGTAAGTCTACAGTGGAATGTATTTTGGTCCACAGTACACTTACACAGGGTTGCTAGACTTACTAAGCTTAGGTTTGTCACAAACATATTTGCCAGACCCGCGCTTGGGTCTGGCACAAAACATGGTTCCAGCCCGCGCCTGGGTCTAGCACCAAACATTGTTGTCAGACCCAAGGCTTCTAGGTCTGTCATTATTGCCAGACCCAAGGACCTTGGCTCTAGTGTGGTAGCCAAACCCAAGTAGCTTGAGTCTATTATGGTTGTCAGACCTAAACAAACAACAAACAAACAGAGGATAATTGTGCACTTTAATTGTCAGGAAAGAGAAAATAAAGAAAAAATGCAAACAATCAATCATCGATGACAATTCAACTATGATATGTCTACACATGTCGCATCATATGGAAAGGGGCACGTCTACACATCTAATCACACAATGAATGACTAGATTTGACCACTAGTAAACGTCTCACGAACCTTCTTAATGTCGCGGACGCCACCAACTCACTGGGGCATATAGAATATGCGCCAGCAGCTTTTCGATTAAAAAATAAAAAATACAACCTGAAAATACTAAAATACTCCCATGATTCTCTTAATCACATAACATATCCATGTAAATTTTACCATCGCAATCCAAAATAATCTATATCTAGAGCTAGAGGGAAATCTCCATGGTTGTTTAGCTTTCTTTATAATATGTAATTCGCATAAACTCTCACCTGATTCTTCGTGATAAGATCAACAGTAAGAGTAGAATCTGATTCTATAATTAATTTACAAACACCCATAGACCAAGCCCGTTCCAATTAAGTGATCACTGTCCATAGCTCAACTCTAATAAAAGTACTGAATCTGATGTTGATAGAAAAACCCCTCACCCACGTACCCAAACTATCTGGAATGAGGCCCCCTGAACCAGCATATCCTGGATTACCTTTGCTCCGGCCATCAACATTCAACTACAACCAATGCTAGCTCCGGGGGATATTTCCATCCAACCATGCTGACTTGCTTAGTGGATATTAAATTATTTACACCAGACCCACCAGCTAACATAATGTCAGCAACAAGGGATTTTATTGCAACAATAGGGTTAGAACTTGGACAATTATCAATATTAAAAATCCTCCGGTTACGCCATTTCCAAATGTTCCATACCGCAGCTCCAAAGATTGTTGCCCATGGCCACCCCTCCCCAGAACTGATTTGGGATGATAAGTTATTGATGAGCCACGACAAGAGCTCTGGACTGAAGAAGGGAGTAACATTGTTAGGACTAAGCAATGATTTCCAAACTGTTTTGACTAAAGGACAATCCCTCAGAATATGAAGAATAGTTTCAGTTTCCAATCTATAATTATGGCAGAATTGATCAGAAGCAATGTTGTGATGAACTCTATTTTCATTGGTCATAATCCGTGAATGGGCAATTGTCCATAGGAAAGCTTTTATTCTTTCTGACCCCTTCCTCTTCCAAATCAATTTCCAAAAGGATGCTTTAACCAACATGATTGCAACAAGTTGTGGAAAACGAGCGTATAATAAATTTAAAATACTAAATTTATTTATGAATATAAATTTTTATTTTAGATCATAGACAGATCATCAATTAAAAATTTATCAACACCTTTGAATCACATTTAAAGTATACAATGTAGCTTATCTTTTAATAATTCTAAATCAGGTGGTAACTCTTTAATCTTGATATCCCGCTGCACCGGGCGTGTAACTCTAGCAATGTAGCTATAAGTTTGCTAGGAAATTCTATGATGCAACGGAGGAACTCCCAAGTACTTACCAAGATTATCAGTATTAGAAAAACCACTACTATGACTAATTAATCTTGCTAAAGTAGCTGGGACATTCTTCGAAAAGAATATCTTAGTTCTAGCAACACTAACCTCGTGGCCAGAAAATTCACAAAAGAAGTTAAGGCAATTCAGAACCTGCTTCATTTGTCCCTCATTCGCTTCAGAAAATAGGAGCATATGATCAACAGGTGTGAGATACAAGGTCCCAATTTACTGATATTAAATGGCTTCCAATCTCCTGAATCCACTGCCTTAAGAATCAAATGTGAGAGTCTCCGGTCATAACATAAAAATACAGGGATCCCCATGTCTAATCCCTCTCATTGGAGCAAAATTAGCAGAAGGACTACCATTCCACAAAATTTGAAGAGAAGCAGTCTCAATACAATTTATTATAAGATTCACTATTTGGGATGACAATCCCACGCCCATTAACTTGAGACGGTTATAAGCTTTTTCCAAATCCACTTTAGTAGCCATATACCCTTTCCTCCCTTTCAATTTTCCCATGGAATGAATGATCTCCTGAGCCACAATAATATTATATGTAATCTGTCTTCTCGGGACAAAACTGCTTTGATACTTGGTAACCAAACTCAACATTAGATTCGTTAGTCTGTTGACCATCAGCTTGGTTAGAATCTTATAATTAACATTACATAAACCAGTTGGATGAAATTGATGAAGAAATTCTGGCCTGAGGATCTTAGGAATCAAAACCAAGCATGTCTGATTAAAATCTGCCACATCAACTGAATCATCCAATATTCGACGAATAAATTTGCAAACTGAGGAACCAATAAAACGCCACCGAGACTGATAGAAGAAAGGCTGAAATCCGTCTGGACCAGGAGCTTTGTATGTTTTCATATCAAATAAAGTTTTATGATATCTTCATTTGAGACTGAAGCCTGCAACAAATCTTTCCCCATTTGATCTATGCTTGGGAACATACCTCAAGAGGAATGTGACTGTGGTTGTCCTGAACCGTAAACATCTTCTTGAAGAATTTCACAGCCATACTTTTTAGAACTTCTTCATCCCAAACCCACTTGTTACTGTCATCTTTAAGAGCCTTGATTTTATTCTTTTGTCTTTGAATAACAGTTTTAGTGTGAAAGTAGGAAGGATTCTTGTCTCCAAAAGCAATCCGTTGGAATCTTGATTTCTGGTACCAATGGATTTCCTCTTGAGAACAAATCTGGTTATACTCCTGTTAATTTTCTTTCCAGGTTTAACAAGAAAGGATTAACACCTTGAGTCACTGCTCTTTGAATACCTCCAATCTGAGCTAGAACTTTCCTCTTTCGAGAAAAAAATATTACCGAAGACTTGTATGTTCCACTCCTGAAATTTCAAAGCCATTGACTTGAGAGAGCTATGTAATTCCAAGTGACCCTGCCAATTTTCATTAAGAAAGGCTGCAAAATTCTTACGAGTGGTTCAAGCGGCTTCGAATCTAAAAGGGCGAGGAGATCCCTGCCAACTCTCACTCGAATAGTTCAGTTCAACTAAGATAGGGTGATAATCAAATTTAATTCGAGGTAATACCTTCACCCGCATTTCAGGAAACTGCAATTAATCTCCAAGCCTGGTTACCAGAGGCTCTATCCAACCTCTCATAGACATGCCCATGCCCCTCTCTACTCTGGCCTTTCCCACTGAATGTTGGTCTCAAGCTAGATCCATCAGACCACAATCCTGCACCCATTTACCTAAACGAATACACCTTCTCATGTCAGCTGGCTCCCCTCCTACTTTTTCTGAACATGAGAGAATCTCATTGAAGTCCCTAAGTAGCATGGTTTCCTTACCCGTCAGCTGAGATTTTGCTCCTTTATCACTTTCCTGAAATTTCTGCCCTGAATTAAAGGGATTAGGTGCACCCGTGATGCCAGGGGTTTTACTCCCCTTCCTTCCCTTCCTGTTCGCAATCATCCATTTGCCGTAGGGATCAACCACCTATGGTCTAACCACAGGAGCTTCTTCATGTGGCGCCACTTCAAGATTCATCTCCTCCGGCTCATTGGAACAACCAGACTGTTGCTTATCTCTACCATCTTCATTATGGTGTTGGACGTGGGGACAAATCTCCTTCTTGTGTCCATATTGACCACATCCTTTTTTTCTGTCCGCATTTTCACCAATAACATCGTAAAATATCCTGTGCTAAATCTTAGAAAAAACAAAGAACTGCTTTAATATCTTTAGTCATGTCATGTCCGATATTGAAGATAGATGCAAGTTCAATTTTAATATCTTTAATACCATATAGATAAAATCTTTGCTTACTTGCTCTTGAACAATCACCGTAGCTGTCGCTCCTCTTCTCTGCTTGCTTCAACTCATTATTAAAATAATGGTAGGATCAAAAAACTTTGATGTACAGGACAGGATGTAAAAATATGGCAAAATAATATTTATACCGATTGCTTTTTATTTAAAAATATATTAAAATAATATTTTTTTATTTTTAATATTAAAACATTAAAATAATAAAAAACGCTAAAAATATATTAATTTAATTTTTTTTCAAAAAATTAAAAATTATAAAAAAAACACACAATTACACCACAAACATTTTCTAAAAAGATAAATGGGCCATCCCCCTTCCCCTTTCGTTTTCCCATTCTCTCACGTAGAAGCCCAATTATCCATCAAACGCGGCCCATTAGTACTCTCTCCCTCTGCCCTTTTAATTGAAAGGGACACCAAAACCCTAAACTAAACCCAACCGCCTTCTCCTCTCCTCTTAAACCCTAAAGCATATACTGATAACCAACAGCACCCGGCAGTTGTAACTCTCTCTCCTGTGACTCTCTATCAATCATGACCACGCTTCCACCACCACCATCATCTGGTGTTAGCCCCAAAACAGTGGAGAAAGCTGTGAATGCTCTTCTAAAATGGAGATCTTCCACATTGAATACCCAAAAGCCTCAATTACTCGAACAAGACGAGTTTTTCTACCTTATTCTAACCCTCAAAAAGATCCCACAAAAGGGTGTTAGCCGCATCAACGCCCACAAAATCCCTCTCCCCAACTCCTTGATCAACCCTTTAATTGAAGCCCCTGAGATCTGCTTAATCATCGATGACAGACCCAAGTCAGGCCTCAATAAAGATGCTGCCAAGAAGAAGATTCAAAACGACAACTTACCCATCTCCAAAATCATCAAGGTTTCCAAGCTCAAGACTGATTACCGTCCTTTTGAGGCTAAGAGGAAACTCCGTGATTCTTATGATATGTTCTTTGCCGATAAAAGGGTGGTTCCTCTCTTGCCTAAGATGTTAGGGAAACAGTTTTTCAAGAAGAAGAAGATTCCTGTGACTCTGGATTTGAAGCACCACAACTGGAAGGAGCAGATTGACAAGGCCTGTGGCTCTGCCTTGCTGTATCTGAGAAGTGGTACTTGTAGCGTGGTGAAGGTAGGGAGGGTTTCCATGAGTAGAGAGGAGATTGCCAAAAATGTGATGGCTGCTATTAATGGGATTGCTGATATTGTGCCTAGGAAGTGGGGTGGTGTTAGGTCTTTCCATGTGAAGTTGCTTGATAGCTTGGCTTTGCCTGTTTATCAGGTAGTTCCTGATTCGAAGTTGAAGATTGATGGTGGTCCCAAAGAGCAGGAGAATGATGAGGGTGTCGTCTCCGTGGAGGAAGAGAAGGCTAAAGAGGGGAGAGTTGGAAAAAAGAAGGGAAGGATACAAGAGGTTAGATATATGGATAATAACAATAATAATAATGATAATAATGGGGATGGTCAGGTTGTTGATGAGGTTGAGTTGGGGAGTGATGGTGAAGGGGATATAGATAATGATGATAATGATGATTTTGAAAAGGTCAGTGATGAACTGTTAAAGAAGAAGAGAAAGAAAGGAGATAATAAAGGGAAAGGTGAAAAGGAGCAGAAGGTAGCTAAGTTGAAGAAAGAAGATGGTGTCAAGCAAAAGAAAGTGAAGAATGAAGATGGTATCAAGCAGAAGAAGCTGAAGAAAGGTTCTTTGGTTTCAGAGAGTGGGGGAATGCAAGTGAGGGGTGAGAAGAAGAAAAGATTGGCTGCATAATGATTCAATGTTGCTTCCTGGACTTGGAGAGAATCGGTGTATGGTCTTTTAGCAGGTTGTGGTCTTTATGGTATTGGTGCCGTAAACTTTTTGTTAGTTTATTTATATTTGCAAATTTAGCATAAAAGCTTTATTTAACTTAATCATGTACCTTGATTATGGAGAACAAATAGAATGGTAACTTTCTACTTTAGTATTCCATTGCTTAGATCTCAAATTTACTTTCTTGTCTCTTGAAATGTCATTTTTTGCATGATGGTTAGAATCTAGTTCTAGTTCAGATGTTGGAACCTGCATGAAGTAGAATTAAGCATATCTATTTATACTGATTTTTCTACAAAATGGTTCCATATGCTGTCTCGCAAGGAAACTGAAAGCAGTTAATTGTCTGATATGCATTGCTCGACCGTGGAAAACATACTTTTGAACTGCTTGTAATGGTAACCAAGGGGTGAAAGGGACCCTTCACCCAACCTGACCTGACCAGATGCGGATTGGGTGGGGGTGATGGATATGGGTGTTACCAGGTTGGGTGCAAGTGGTGGTTATCGGTGTACTGGGTCGAGTGCTGTTGCATAGAAAACCGGCCCTGATTCGCCCCGACCCATTGTCATGAAATACTGGTTTCTAAGGAAATTGTGAGCCATAGGAGCTTAAAAAATGAAAGACTGTTTAGAGGAAGAGGGAAGAAAAACTTAAGAAGGAGAAAGAAGTGATGGGATCTTATAGCGGCAAAACAGTGATCTTGTCATCTCTATTTTTGTTGTCATAATTTTCACAAGATTGCATGCTGTTCCTACCCATTTGCTTTTTGAATGAGCTGATTTAGTTTTCAGTGTGCTGAGATTGGATAAATACACTGCCAAATTGAAACTTAAGGTGTTCATGTGCCTCTTATATCTTCTTAAAGAGATTGATGTTTCTGCCAATGGACAAGCTATCTTGGTTGCTGAATGTTGACCACAATTGAATGATTCTATATAACAGATTGATTGGTATGGAAAAATTCCATCACTCTAAAATTGGTTTCTCAGGGATATGCATGTGTTGATGATTTTACTTGCCATCGCTAGTTGTTATAAATTATAATACATCTCCCGGTAAAATTTCCAAACGGTTTGGGTTTCCCTAGTTTGTCTGCTATTCAGAAATCTTCTCTTCTAACCTGGGCTGCAGTGTCTGCTTTACAGGAGTTAATGTACTAGGGCTTTGTATGCATGACCTATTTTCTCATGTTTTTGAGCATTACAAGCTTTAAATTTCAAAGGATGCATATCTTCTTGTTTGTTGCTCATTTTGTAGAAGCATTTCCATCATGTCCACAACAAGCTACGGAAACTACAAACTATTGAATTGGAGGAAGAGGCTGTGGTGGAGGTATGAGAGTTGGGGGCGAAGTTATGGTTGAGCCTCATAGACATGAAGGAGCATTCATTGCTAAGGGTGAAGAAGATGGTTCCTGGTGAGACTGCATAATCAGAAGAAAATCTGTTCAGGTATCATTATTTTTCTTCTATTGTTATCTCCATTCATGAAAATGCATCTTTTATGAAGACCGAAGAGTGTTGTTTTTCTATTGCATCAAGTTTTTCTTTCTTGTTTGGTGAATATGTTATGTTGTATATATTATTTATGTATTTATTTTATTAAATCATTCTTTTCTTCTCAGAATGAAGATGGAACTAAAACAGAGTACAGGGTCTGGAACCCCTTCCGATATAAATTGGCAGCTTCCATTCTTGGTGATGTTGATGATGTTTGGATTGAAAGTTTCATTCACCAGATTGCTCCCGGTTCTTCTGGAAGAAAACAGGGGCTCCCCAATCCTTTCCCCAGCAATATAGAAAAAAACTGCCTTGGAGGCTGGATTCTAAATAGGTCGTGATCAATGTCTACACTCTTCACCTGTTTTATTTTTGAATCAAGAGACCTGGCGCTAAAGTTCTTTACCGAGGAGCTGCTTCTGGCTACTACTTTCTCTCGTGTCTGATATTATTGGTCTGCTGGCCATGTATGGATAATATAATAATCTTGTTTTTTTTAACCGATTTTTTCTACTGAATGGTTCTGTTTGCAAGATGGTAGGCTGATATGCACTGCACAAACCATGCGAAACGTGCTCGGGGGTGTTTGGAGGATGAAGAGGGGAAAAACTGGTTTGAAAAGAAAGAAGGAATGGGGATGGGAATTTATTCGATATGCCCGTTCTAGATCCGGTCAATCCTTTACTTGATTGGATTAAATCGCAGAAGTTTTGCGTGCTTGCTTTCCTTGTCCATTTGCTTTATGAAAGAGCTGATGAGATTTTGAGTCTGCTGAAATTGGATGATAGTACGGGGTCAAATTGAAATATAAAGGCGTCCATATGCCTTTATATTTTCTGAAAGAGCTTGATAGGAGATTTGAGCCAATTAATAGGACTTCGTATGCATGGCTTGTTTTTTCTTATTTTTGAGCTTGAAAAGCTTTAAATTTCAAAGCATGCTTATCTTCCTTGTTTATAGAGCAATTTACGGAAGCATTTATTTCCATCATGTCTATATATAAAAAATCAAATCCACTTCAGATACTGTTTTTATTTCAAACAAGTTATGGAAACTACAAGCTTGAATTGAATTGGTAATGTATTTATCAACACAACCTTAGCCACTATCTGACACGACCTCTCTTCCAAGAGGTTGGCTTTGCCCAGTATGGCCGACAAACATCGCAAGGAAAGAAAGACGGACGATGCCTGTGGGACAGAGGACTCTAATGGTTTTAAGGCCCCATGAGGTCCCAAGTCACGAAAAATAATGCAAATACATGTATAGGATGTATTCCATATCTGATTCTTTTGTTTTACCATCATCTAAACGTGGAGCAATCCTCCATCTGCAGAATCCAACTCCCGTTCATCATATGTATAGGTTAGTCATCTGTGACTCCACCCCTCTACTTATAGATAGATTGTGTGTAGAGTAATTCTGTTGCTCATTTTGCTTTTGCTTCTGCTGTCGCGGCCATTGCTCTTGCTGCTGTTTTTGATGGTATAAAAACGTAAGCCTTGCTATTTCTTTCTCTAGCATATCCTGCTCCACTGTGTTTAACAACATATGCACACCACAAGTACAAATGATACTCAAGCTGTAGTCCAAAATATTAGGGCGGGGGAGGGGGATTGCAAAAATGATAAAAGTGTAGGGGGGTCACATCGGGAGACTTACGGTATTTTGCGAGTTGTTCCTGTGATAAACTATCCAAACGTTGCCTCAAGGCTTGATTTTCCATGCCGAGTATGAGACTTTTTCGGTATAGATATTCAAGATTGGCTGAAACTTGAGATCCTTCAGCCTGTACGGCAAACAAATTTTTTTGTCAAATCTACATATAGCATGACAGTTGATTAAGATACACTAGGGATGCTTCAAATTCTGCAGCCAGCTTGCCTCTAATATTTGGACACTTCTTTCAAGTTGAGCTATATACTGAAGTTTTCTCAAACGTGAACGCTGAGCGAATTGCCTGCATGATTCTAAAGATGTTAGAGCATCCCAATTGCAGAATTCAATTGCAAGCAAAAAGGGCATTACTTGAATACTCACTGCTTAGCACGTTTGGAATCCGTTTTTGATTTAGAAGGATTATGATTAACATTAGATGAGACTTCTGAGTCATCTTGATTTTGCTTGACAATAGGTTTCGATGGCAAACCTACTCCAGCTGGTTCTTGTGGAGCAAAGTCTTGAAGAGTAATGCTATCCGTTGAAGGCACAACTCCACTGAAACTGCTGGTCACAGAAATCAGGGGTGATTCCCTGGACTTATTCTTTTCCTTGTCAGGAGTAGAACCTGAATGAAAGCTAGTTTTCCAAGAATTTTCATGATAATTAATGGTGTGAAATTCCCAAGTAGGTCCACCAGCTGCAGCACTAGTTTTGAGCATGGTTTCCTCTTTCCTAAATGTCTTGCTTGCCGTGTCCGGGAAAGCAACAGAGTCACTTGATGAACGTCGATGACTTTTGTACAAAGGCAAGTCTGGCTCATCCAGGAGATCATCAAGCCAAGATAATTGCTCAACCAGAAAACTATCAGAAGAGGCGCGTTGATGGTGCGACTCTCCTTCCACAGGCCTCAAAAAGCCCTCTGAAGATTCTATTGCACAAGTAGAGATGTAATCGGTGCTGTAGGGTGGAAAAATCATTTCAACGGGGTTTCCAAAAGTACGTGCTGGATTCTCTTTTGGACAAAGGGAAAAAGTTTCCATATCATGAGGTCATGAGCCTGTTAGAATGCATGTGTTCAAGGAAATATATATCATTACAAAACGAAATGTTAAGAAACAAAGTTAAATAGGGTTGCATTGCTTCCTACATAATTTGACAAGCACCAAGAAAGCTATCAAAAGAGCTCAAGACTTGACAGATCATTCAAACCAGAAACATTAAGAGAAATCATTTGATTTGATGGAGACAAAACCACATTATTATGGGCCAATATACATATATACAGTCGTTTCTTTCATATATAAATCCTCGTGTTTCTTCTAAAACAAGCAAAGAGCCGAAGGTTGAAATAGAGCAAATGTAGAAAATTGAAAAAGGCGATTTAGAAGATGTGTAAAAGGTAGAGTACCAAAAAAAAGAAAAAAGGAGAGAGAGGGAGAGAACCGGATGGCAGGATGAATGGAGTATTGAAGAAGAGGAAGGCAGCCAGGCAGCGGAGGCGTTAGCTAAAGAAGGGGTATATATTATTATATATGTTGGAGATGTGCTGTCGGCTCCATTGTGTTCAAGGCCTCTCTCTCTCTCTCTCTCATACAAGTGAGAGAGACACCAAAGGAAAACACAATCAAAAGAATATAAGCTTTTAATGTGATTCCCAAAAAAAGAGAGCCAATGGGCTAACCGCATTTTGCGTAAACAATTTACTACATTTTCCTAGTCGTATTTAATCCAATATCCATGCCATGCAAAAGGGAGGTAGAGGGCTCTGGCTGTCTCCCTTCATTTTAAGCAAACCCTATCTATCTGCTTTAATTTGGCTCTCACTTCTTTCCTTAAATACTGCCAAGTGAAGTAAATATAGTCATTCTAAAAAAAAAACAATCTGCTATCGATATCGTTGATCACGAGTTTCTTATCTAGCGAAGCTTTGAGGTCATTTCATTTCGTAAAAATGAAATATTCGGGGACAGCTTTCCTGTTGACGTAGTGAGGTGATAGAGCTTGAGATGACTTCCCAGCAAGCAGGGCCATTACTGATGTTGATTCTGCCTTCCTTGTCACAGAATATGCCAACTAAATTCCTAGTCTCGGAGATAACATTAGTCCTCCAAATTAGGCAGACCCCAGATTCAAATGATGAACCCAGCCCAAGCCAATGGAACCCCATTAATAGATAAATCATTATTTTTCGAGTCAAATTCAATGCTGAGATAATATTTCATGATAGTGCTGTTAGTAAATGATACAAGTAGAGCTTTAATTAAAGAACAGAGAACAAAAAGGAACATAAACATAATGCACTAAGAGCAGACATCTAGTTTTATTTATAGAAATCAAACACTACATAAGATAAGAATAAAACACAACAGTTGTTACTCATTTTTGGGCTCCACATGCTAGTGATTATGTATATCCCTTTTAAACCAAATATAGGAGTTTAGTTCATGGTTGATGAAAAATTGACAAAAACAGAGAAGAAATGAATGTTTTTCGAACTCTGTTTCAACTGTTTTCTGCTATCTTTATTCTTCCACTTCATTGACAAAATTGTCAGGATTCTTAGATTAATTCGGAGTCTTTATGATGCTAAACTCGTCTCTTCTTTATTTGGTTTTTAAGTTTGGATAAATCCCTTAGAATTTGCATTAAAAAATAATTCTGCTGCTATCGCAATTCTGTTGTAATACCAATTTTGTTTCAACTTAGACTTTGATTCTGACTCGGTTTCGCGCAATATCAGATCGTTCCAGCTATATTATGTCATTCATGACATGTCAAAGAATTGATCTACACCTTTATTGGGTCCTAGGGCCCACTATTCTTATGTCAGACTCTTAGTCATATAGGGATGCTAAACATTTTCAGTTTTCGAATCAGATCAGGAGACTCACTTTGACCAACTAGTTTACTGCTGGATTCTATTCTTCAAAACAATTTTATCTGACTTTAAATCCTTCATGAAAGTTGTAGTCCTGTACGTGTAGATGAATTTGAGTTTTTGAATCGTCTAATTTCGATATTAGAAGCTCAAGATATTCCTGTTTAAATATCTAGTGTGAAAGTAGAGAATCCTGTCGTGAGAAGGATTTTGGCTCGAGTTTGCAAGGACACAATTGTAAGATGCTTAAAGTTTGAAGACCAATTACAGGCCAATTTGAAGTCCTTTTTTTTGGACCAAGGACTAAATGAAAAAGGTGCTAAAATAAGAGAGTTGATTGAAAGTAAAATTAGAAGAAATTTTACCGGATGAAGAAATTGAAGAACGAGGATTAGATCAGAAAAGAAAAATTAGTCATGCTGGATTACATTGTTGTTTTTTTATTTGTTTTTTGCCTTTCGGTTCAAGAAAAAAATGACATCATCCCTCTTTTAGACATAACTCACGTTTTGCTCTCATTTTTAAACAAGACAACGCCGTACTACCCTTTGTTTTGACACAAACCACACAACCCCTTCATGAAAATATAATTAACATAGCACTATCCATTTGCATTGTGAGAATAATGCCTCCCCGTTTGCAATTCTTTATTTTTCTCTGCACAACTATCCTGACTGATTTATTTCCTTTTCTTTGCAACTTCCTGGTGGTTTCCATGATTCTCTCGCTTGATTTTGGAGCTGCAGATCACCTTTATTTCCAACTTTAATCTAAAGGAGACAACAACTTTCGTGCCTCCTCTGTGCCAGCTGTAAAATGACATAAAGAGAGAGACCTCACCATCATCTAATGGCTGGGATTTTATCCCGAACACAGATGGTTGGGATAAGGTGTTAATGTGGAAGGTAGTGACTGATGATCACAGAATATGAATCAGAATATTTTAGTTTCCTATTTTTGCTTTATTTGATCACCCGAGATTATATTCTAGAATTAATGTAATATTCGTTTCCTAATAAAAGCTGTGATTAAGCCATATAAACCTCCTCTGCTGGGAGGGAAGGGGGAGGGGGGGGCAAAAAAAAAGGAAAAGAAAAACAAAAAAAGAGAAGAGAAACAAGAGAGAGGTAGGCGACACTAGGCAGAGAAAGAGAGACAGAAAAGAAAAAAAAACACATAGAGGCAGAAGAGAGAGCAAAGGAGAGGAATGAGAGGGAGATTAGAAAGGAACAACAGAAAGGATTAAGGTTTCTTAAGATCATCAAAAGCTGAAGCAAGCAGGGACTGCTTTTTGGTCTTTGCTCCATTTTCTGCAAACAAATCTGCAGAACAGGGGAGAACAAATGAGCTAAAACCAGTAGAGAGAAAGGGACAAAGGCGTAGAGAAAAACGCAGGAGATGGATGCAAACAGAGAATAGAAGGAAAATGGGCTAAAAAACAGACGAGAATACTGATAGATCAACCATCACGCCTTTAACACTGCTACAACTCCTTCATTTTCGCCTCCAGGTCTGTTATTCCCAGCTTTGCATACATTATTAGTTACGTTATTACTGTTCAAGTGAATCATAATTCACTTTAACAGTAACTAGGCAAAGCACGCGTGAGGAAACTCACACATGCCTTTGTGCCCAACCGGGTCACTGGTTTGGACTAGTAACCCGACTATGCTTGTTGTGTTCAGCCCAACCACATAGGCCAAGCTGGACCCAGCAAAAAAAAAAACGAGTAAGATCGTTGGTTTTTTTTCGTGTATTTATTTTATGTTTTTTTCTTATATATATATGTCTAAAAAAATGTTTTCTTATGTGTTGTATACGGCCAATACCCTAACATATTTTGAACATTCCTCTTTTTATAAAAAAAAAACAAATATTCAAAGTTTTAAAAGAAAATGTGTTTTAGCATGGATTTCTTAAACACAAAAATTTTTTTCTTGTATTCTGGATTTTACAACATGTTTGTAAAACTTCAAAGAGTGTTGGCCAATATTCCAAAAAAATACAAAATCTTATTTTTGGAGAATTCTACTTTATTCACCATTTATATTTGGATAAAGAAATCCATAAGGGATTAATATCCAAAATATTATTGGGAATAACTTGTTATTATTCACTGTTAATGTTTAGATAAAAAAAACCAAAGTGGTTAATATCCAAAATATTTTTCTAGAAATAATAAGTCATCACACATCTTTGAAAGAAGCCTCGATTATAATTGAGGATATTTTAATTTTTTTAACTTCACGGTTTACGAGCCATGAAAGTATGAAACACTAAGGCAGAAATAGGCTTTTAAAGCGCTCTAAATTTCCTCAGATTTCTAAATTTTTTATCCCTCTTCCTTGCGATTTACGAGTTACGAACACTTGAAATAGTAAGGGAAAAATGAGCTTTTAAGCATATTGAATCTCCTTAGATTTCTATCTTAGCTATCTTTTAATTCATAGGTTATAAATTTAGTTCAAATCAAACATAGATTTTAGAGATAGCTAGTGGTTCTTCTTGACACTCTGTAGACATATCTAAAGGTATGATCTATATTGGTCAAGGATTCTTACTTTTAGACTTTGAACCCAAGTCCATTCATCATAGCAAACCTATCCTAGAAAAACTAATTAGAGAACACCAATACCATAGCAATTATAAGGCAAATCAAACACCAAGCAAGTACTTACCTTAGGTAGAGCGTACTAGGGGTGCTAAAAGCTGCCCTTTCCGCAACCAATCCATTGCCTTTGAATCTTTAAAAAACTAGTTAAGTTTCCTAGTGACCATAATACTAGGTGGCGATTCTTTTTTTCACAAAACAAAGACCCTGAAAACAAATCCTCGCTTCGGGAAGGGACGCCGCGACACCACGCTGTCGCGAGGGTGCGGCAACAACCATCATCTCCTTTATCTAAGGAGATATATATGACTTATTAGACTTATCCTTAATAAACTTAAATCTACGAATTCAAACAATTAATTCAAACAACATTAAGATAACAATGACATTAGCTGATAAATAATAAAAGAACCATTATAGAATAAACTCTAGCTTTGTTGCCATTACTTTAATACTCCTTCTGGGTTCCAAAGCTGCACTTTCCTATCCTCTCCCTTAGAGTTTCAAACCTATCTTTAGCTAAAGGCTTGGTAAACAGGTTTGCTAATTGTTTTTTTAAAGTGCAATAGATCAACTCTAATTCTCCTTCATGCTAGAACTGTCTAATAGCATGGTACTAGCTTGATCTTCATATGCTTGGTCCTGTTATGAAAAATAGAATTTTTTAAAATAGCTATTGCTGATGGGTTATCACAAAACAATTCTGTGGGACTTCATTGATCAAAGTCTAGATCATTTAACATTTTTCTTAGCCATATCAATTGCTTTGCTGCCACATATATTACTATGTATTCTGCCTCTGCAGTAGAATGTGCAACCACTGATTGCTTCTTTGAGTTCCAACAAAAAATGCTTCCTCCTATAGCAAAGCAATAACCTGAGGTGCTCATCATTTCTTCATCACTTTAGCCCAATCACTGTCAGAAAAACCAACAAGTTTAATAGAACTAGATTTCATAAAATGCATGCCAAACTCTAGGGTCCTTTTCAAATATCTCAGAACTCTCTTGGTTATAAGAAAATGGATTTGAACTGGATCTTGCATGAACCTAGAAAGCTAATTGACATTAAACATAATGTCTGGACGTGTAGAAGTTAAATACAACGGGCCGCCAACTAAACTTTTATAGGCATTACTATCAGTTTTGGGTGCTCCATCCTTCTTCATCAGCTTTTGTCCCAGTACCATATGTGTACTGACTGGTTTGCAATTTTTCATTGCAAATTTATTTAGTAACTTCATAGTAAACCTCTTTTGACATAGGAAATAACCTTGCTCATATTGAGTTACTTCCCATGCCTAATAAGTATGACAACAAGCCACGCTTATTCATCTCAAACTTATCCTTCTTGTTTGTTTTAAACTCTTCTATTAGTTGTTCCTTGTCTCCTACAATCAATAAATTATCTTTATTCATGCTTCTTTCAAAGCCTAAACTCAAGAGATAACTGTCCAATCTGCTGTACCAGACTCTAGGAGCCTGTTTAAGTCCATACAAAGCCTTCTTTAACATATACACTTTGTTTGATGTGATCTCCTTTTCAAAGCCATCAGGTTATTCAACATGTATTTCTTCATTTAGAACACCATTTAGAAATGAAGACTTAACATCCAACTAAAAAATATGCCAACCATTTTGTGCTGCTAGAGTAAGCAAAGCTTTATTGTATCTAGCCTAGACACTGGAGCAAATATGTCGGTGAAGTCAATACCTGGCTCTTGTGAATAACCCTTCACTACAAGTCTTGCTTTGTGCTTGTTGATACTTCCATCTACATTCAACTTGGTTTTGAAAATCCATTTCACATCAATTACCTTCTTATGAACGGGTCTGTCAACCAGCATCTATGTTTCATTCTTTTATATCATCGTGAGCTTCTCTTTCATTGTAGTTATCCATACTTGTGAGTTGATAACTTCTTTAAAATCTATTGGTTCTGCTTCAGCAATATTGCACCTGTTGTAAATGTCAGTTAAGGATCTTGTCACCCTTACTGGTTTGTCATCGACATCAACATCATCCTCTACAACATCCAGTTCAATTTAATGCTCCTGTTTTGTCCCTTCAATTGATGCAGCTTCCTAGTTTCATGTACTATTCTCTGCAACTTTTACATTTCTAGCTATCATAACTTTATTAAATTTCATATTATAGATTGTATAGGCTTTAGATTTTGTGTTATAGCTTATAAGAATTCTTATATCAACCTTTTTGATCAAGTTTTCTCCTCTTAACTTCAGGTTGCAAGACATAACAAGGGTTGCTAAAAACTTTTAAATGATCAACATTGGGTTTAAAGTCATTATAGATTTCATAAGAAGTCTTGTCTCTAAAAACTCTTATAGCCATACAATTTAGAAGGTAGGATGTTGTGTTTAGTGCATCTGCCCAGAATTTTAATGCCATTTCCTTCTTATATAGCAAACATCTTGCCATTTCCATCAATGTTTAGTTTCTCCTCTCACTGATTCCATTTTGTTATGGAGTGTAAGGCACTGTTAGTTGATGTTTGATGCCTTCTTTTGCCAAATATCTCTTAAATTTTTTTTATAGGTAAACTCACCCCCATTGTCAGATCTCAGCATCTTCAGTTTGTTTCCTATTTCTAGTTCAACTGTTGTCTTAAATCTTACAAACTCAGCAAACACGTCAGCTTTTTTAAAAAATAAACCCAGCAGAATCTATTATAGTCATCAACAAATAATAAAAAGTACTTTGAACCATTCAAAGATTTATTGTGCATCGGACCACACACATCTGTATGTACCAACTAGAGCTTTGATGATGCTCTAAATGTATTATTAGGAAAAACAATTCTAGTATGCTTTCTTAATTGACAGGCTTCACAAATATCCTATTTTTCTTGTATTTCTGGTAAACCATAGGCCATCTGCAGATCAGGCATCATTTTTAAGGTTGCATAGTTGAAATGCCTCAATCTTTTGTGCCATAGAATACAATCAGTATAGACACAAGCGTTAACACTCAAACAAGCTTCTTTCCAATCAATATTAAAACTTCTATCCATCATCTTAATAGAGAGCAATAATATTCCTATTTTGTCTCTAATATTACACATTCCATCATTGAAAGATAATGAGTAGCCAGATTCAAGTAATTGTCTCACACTCACTAGATTCTGATTAATCTTATGTACATAAAGCATATTTTTTAGAGTTTTTATACCTGACATTGTTTCAACTTCAATTGCCCCTTTTACTTTAACCTTCACATACTCTCCATTGCCAATTCTGACTTTCAACATATAGCTTTTGTCCAAATCCTTGAATAATCTCAAATCTGCAGTCATATGATTAGTGCAGCCACTATTAATAAGCCATGAAGAATTGTTTACCTCTGCTATGTTGCACATCTATTCTAATATAGCCATGAATAAATGATCTTCCTTGGCTTCTGAATTTTCTGCAATATAAGCTTGTTTCACTATTTTTTATTTGTTTTTGCAGAACCTTTTGATGTGACCAAATTGTTTGCAACTTCTGCATTATGCATTCTTAAGCCAACACCAAACTTTTAGATGATTTGTTTTCTGATAAAATTTACAAGGAGAGAAGTTCTCTCTTCTTTCTTTCCCTCTAGTGATATTGTTCTGACGCTAGTTATTTGATTGCCAACCTTTCCTTTTCTCTCTTTTTCATTCTTGATTGTTTTTTCCAGAATTATTAGCCCGACTCTTCTTTTTGAAAACTACAACAAGAGCTCCTGCACTTGTTCCTTCTTGTTTGTAAGCTTGCCTCTACTCTACTGCTTGTAATGCATTAACCAATTCTTGAAACTCATTTCTAAAAAATCTTTTGAATCTTCTAGAGAGCAAATCTTATGCTCAAATTTCTCTGGTAGACTTACCAAAACCTTCTCCACTATTCTTGAATCTAAAAAGTCTTCTCCTAAAAGTCTCACTTGATTCACAAGTTTTGAAATTTGAGAAGACAAGTCTTTGATAGTCTCAGTTTCCTTCATCTTCAGTCCTTCAAACTGTCTTCTAAGATTCAAGACTTGTATCTTTCTTAACTTTTCATCTCCATGAAATTTTGCTTTTAGTTTATCCCACGTTTCTTTAACAGATTTACAAGTCATAATTCTAGTAAAGATTTCTTCACTTACAACATTATAAAGAAATGTAAGAGCTTTGAATCGCTTTTCCTTTTCTTCATTAAAAAACTTTATTTGTGCGATTATAGGATTGTTTTCTAATGGAGTTGGTTGCTTATCACTTTCTATTATCTCCCATAAGTCAAAAGCTTTGAGATAAATTTTCATTTTAACAACCCACACACCATAATTCTACCCTGTGAACATTAGTGTCTTTACTGGAAAATTTGCAGAATCCATTTCTTAAAAAAAAAACTCACTTAATCTTTCGTGTTTCATCCACAATCCCTTCTAAGATCAAGAAAATGATCTGATATCAAATGTTAGTAAATGATATATGTCGCACCCTCCCGAGAGCTCGACGTCGCGACGACACTCCCTCCGTAGCGGGGATTGATATTGGGGTCTTTCTGTTGTGAAAAAGGGAGTCGTCACCTAGTATTATGGTTACTAGAAAACCTAACTGGTCTTTCAGAGATTCTATAGCAAGGGACTGGTTGCGTAAAGGGAAGGTTTTAGCACCCCTAGTACGCCCTACCTAAGGTAAGCTGCTTGGTGTTTGATTTGCCTTATAACTGTCATGGTGTTGATGTTCTCTAATCCCATCAGTTTCCTAGGATAAGTCTGCTCTGATGAACGAAATCTAGGGTGCTTTAAAAACCTATTTTTTGTCTCGTAAACCATGGAGTAAAAAAAATTGAAATGTCCTCGATTATAATCAAGGCTTCTTTCAAGGATTTGTGCGGATTTATTATTCATAGAAAATTATTTTGGATATTTACCACTCCGGGTTTCTTTATCCAAATATTAACAGTGAATAACAAATTATTCCCAATAATATTTTGGATATTCGTCCTTTAAGGATTTCTTTATCCAAACATTATCGGTGAATAATAGATGAATTCCCGCAAAATAAGATTTTTATATTTTTTGGAATATTGGCCAATACCCTTTGGAGTTTTACAAACATGTTGTAAAATCCATAAATGCAAGAAAAATGATTTTTGTTGTGTTTAAGAAATCCATGCGAAAACACATTTTCAAAACTTTAAATATTTGTTTTTTTATATAAAAAAAACATAAAAACAATGTTAGGGTATTGGCCGTATGCAGGAAAACAAAACATTTTTTCATTTATATATATTTTTTTTTGATGTCACGATGAAAACCGGGTATTTTCATACCGGACTTGTATCTTTATAGTACAAAAATACAACCTTGCAGAAAATCACAGATTGTTTTTAATACATCTTTGAAGAAAACTTTTTGAATGGGCCAGACCCGGCCTAAAAGGAAAATGGGCCAAAATCAGCCCAAAAATAAAATGGGCCTACTTTCTACAGGGCTGGACTCAGCCCAGCCCAAGCCACATGACTGGTTATTGTTCACTGTACAGTGACACGTTAATTAATTTTCCAGTTACTGTGCACATGCACAGTAACCTCGTTTTCACACATTAACAAAGCAAACTGCATGCAAAAGACCACGTTACTGTTCAAGTGAATTAAATTTCACTTGAATACTGCAAACACAAAGCAAAAAATTACACAGTACGGGAGGTTACAGTTCTAACAAAGTTGGCGGATTAACTGTTCAAGTGAATTAATTCACTTGAACAGTGCGGTGAAATGCAGGCAAAGAGAACATGTTACTGTTCAAGAGAATTAACAGTGTAAATGCAAAGAAAACCACTGCGCACACAAGGTGAAGAGATCAAACCTGGAGATGAAGAAGCTGTCTGCATTCGTCCGTTCCTAGTCTTTCCCTCATGTCCTATGTTGGTGTCGGTTTCCCTGTTTTTCCTTTCCTCTACGTCTTTGTCACTCTCTCTGCCCGGTTTTCTGCTCTTTCTTCTTCCCTGTTCTGCAAATGTTATATGTAAAAATAAAAATAAAAGCAAAGACTGAAAGAGATGATGAGCTGGTGCGGTTGGTGGTGTTGCTGCGGCTACTCTTCCTCCTCTCTAGTGTTGCTGCGGCTACCTTTCCTCCTCTCTGATGTAGCTGCTGGTGTGGTTGGTGGTGTTGCTGCGGCTGCTCATAGTGTTGTCGTCTCCTTCATAGGTGGAAGAAAGTCTTCTGCTGGCATGGCAAATGATCGGCGCCCTTGGAGTCTCGGTTTTCTGCTCCTTCTTTACTGTCCTTTGGCCTCCCCTCTTACTTCTCCATATTCTTCGTAATGAGCTGCTGTTAGCAGCGAAGAGGAAGGGAGAATGAAGGGCCGGTGCAGGAGCGGGAGCTGCACCCCAATCAAACAGAAAGTCCACTTTGCTCTAAGAAGAAGCCGGCAGCAGGAATGGATTGTTGGGCTACATTAGTTGTCCATTGGCTATCGGCTATAGTTCTACTCCATTCCCTAGCAGAAATCTCGTAGTCAGTGGAAGGGAGTGCATAATCAGCAGCTGGAACTGTTTCCTCCTCTTCCTGTTGCTCTCTCACTATTTGTCAATCTCTCCTTTGCTCCCTTACGAACCCTGTATGTCTCTCTTTTCATTTTTTCGAAAGGTTTCCCAACTCTCTGTTTCTTTCTTCCTACGCTGCCCAATTCCCCTTCATGTCCCCCTCCGTTCCTTTCTTTTATTTTTCATGTTCTCCTCCCTTCTCTGTTTCCTTCCTGTTCTTCTCTTCTGTATTCCCCTCTCAATAGTTCTTGGCGTGGCTGTTGGGATGAAGAAAATGATGAGCTGGCGATGGCGTTCTTCCCTCTGTTTTTGTTCCTGCTCCTTCTCTGTTTTCCCGTGGGCTGCTGCTTCGTTGCACCGCTGGAGGAGAAGGAACTGCTGAGAAGAAAATGGTTGCTACTGCTGTGGGGTTCGGTGGAGGCTGGTCTTAAGAGAAGCTGCTGGATCGTGGGGGAGAATCTGGTGGTGTTGGGAGGAAGCCGACGATGCCTCACGGTGGTCAGGAAGGTGGCGGTGTACTTCCAAACGGTGGAGGGAGAGAGCAGAGAGAGAGGTTACCGTTCTTCTCTTCCCCTCTGTTTTCCTCCTTTAACTGCCATCTTTTTTCGTTCAAAACTTCCCACCCTTTTAGTTTTCCAGCCCTCTCTCCTCTTTTCCAAAACTCTTCCCCCTCCTTTTTAATTAATTGTGAGCAGTATTCATAGGCACAAGTGGAGCAGGCTCTGTCGCGCATGGACATCGGGTGAGGTCTCCAATAGGCGTAGCCCTGCAGGGCGCGCCTGCGCTGCTCTCCACTCCTACGGTTTCGGGTTTTTGCAGCAGCATGCGGGGGAGAGAGAGAGAGGAACAGTGTCTACACTATTTTGGTTTTTTTTCCTTTTTTTATTTTATTATTATTTTTTTATTTTTGTGGGGACCAAAAATGGGTTACAACAATATATGTAGAGCTTTAATTAAAAAACAAAGAACAGGGAATAGAGAACAAAAAGAATAGAGGTGAAAAACATGAAGCACAAAGAGCAGAAACTCAGTGATGAGGTTTCTGCCATCCCTCTAGTTTTATTTATAGAAGAAATCAAACACTACAAAAGATAAGAATAAAAAACAACCATAATCTCCTTTATCTAAGGAGATATATATGACTTACTGGACTTATCCTCAATAAACTTAAATCTACGAATTCAAATAATGAATTCAAACAACATTAAGATAACAATGACATTCGCTGATAAATAATAAAAGAACCATTACAGAATAAACTCCAATTTTGGTGCCATTACTTCAACAATGGCAACCTACTAATACTGGGCCAATTTACGTTGTTGCAACATTTGATTAAAAGTCACTTCTACCTTAAGACTTTCTATCTACACAACTTTTCTAAACCATTGCAACTTCCAATTAGATCTAAAGTTTGTGTGCTTTGGTTTGTTTTTCTGCATGTAATTGAAGGTAGAAGCTCACAAACACACAGACACGTGCGCGCGCACACACACACAGAGCATGCTTGTGTACTCATGCAAAAGAAACAAAATGGCATGAAAAATGGCTCAATGGAAAACAAGGTCACTTAGAAGTTCAAATATGTAATGCGAGATTAAGACAAATCTTGTTGAAGTTTTGTTAATTGAACAAATAGCTAATTATAGAAATAGAAAGGATTCTTAACATAGAAGACTTGAAGCAGAGAAAAGATAATTTTTTCATAAATAAATAATACCAATTTAAAGGCTTACAACTCAACTGAAAATACTGAAAAATAGCAACAACAATCAGAGTTTGTTGGCACTACTACTACTACTTAATAGAAAATAAGAAAATCTAGCTGCAAAATCTGTTTTAAAATAGTAATACGAAAGACTAAGTCACAACAGCATTTATTTCTGAAAACTTCTCATAAATTCTAACACTCCTCCTTGAGATTTGCCTTAGACAAACCACGTTTCATCCTTAGAAATTCCAGCCTTGATTTAGGAAGTGCTTTAGTCACAATATCAGCAAGTTAAACATCGGTTGGACAATAATGAAGCTTTATAAGTAAATTCTTCTTAGCTTCTCTTATGGAGTGAAATTTCACATTGATGTGCTTGGTTTTGCCATGTTAAACCAAATATTGAATAATAGCAATGGCAGACTTGTTGTCATAATAAAGCTCAATTGGTGAGCTTTAATCTTTGCCGAAATCAGTAAGCAACTTATTTAACCAGATTGCTTGATTTGTAGCAGTTGTCATGAAGATGTACTCTGCTTGCAGTTTATTGTGCCACCACCTTTTGCTTTTTTGCATTACAATAGATTGCATCTTAACCAATGGTGAAAACATACCCAGAAGTGCTTTTCATGTCATCAACACTCTCTGCCCAGTCGCTGTCTACATATCCAATTAATTTTACTCCTCTTGTCTTTGAGTACTAGATGCCAAGGTTGGCTATTCCTCTAATGTACTAGCACCCTCTTAACAACTCCCATGTGAATATTGTTAGATGAGCTCATGAACTTTGACAGCAAACTAGCTGGAAACATCAAGTTAGGTCTGCTTATTGTCCAGTATAGTAGGTTACTTACTAAGGTTCTAAATGCAGAGGGTTCTTCAAGTTTTTCACCATCATTCTTTGAAATCTTCTCATTTTATGCCAATGGAGTTGCTACTTCTTTGCATGATTTAAGCTTGAATTTCTTGAGTATATCAACAACATATTTCCTTTGTGAACAAAAATACCCGAGCTACACTGATGTATTTCCATTCCAAGAAAGTAGTTCATAATGCCAAGATCAGACATTTTAAAAACATCTTGCATTTCTTTTTTGAACTCTACTAGCAATTTTACATTGCTTCCAGTCACTAACATGTCGTCAAGATAAAGTGATATTACCAGCTACAGACCATCTTCATCTTGTTTCAGATACAAAGTAGCTTTATTTTCACTTCTCTTGAATCCTAGTTGAATTAAACGAGTATCAATTTTGTTGTACCTTGCCCTTGGTGCTTACTTCAAGCCATAAGGAGCCTTGTGTAGCTTGTATACTTTGTGTTTATGACTAGCAACTTCCAAGCCTTCTGGTTGTTGAACATAGATTTTTTCAAGGAGTATCCCATTTAGAAAAGCAGACTTGACATCTAAATGATAAACTTTCCATTCCTTTTGACCTATAAGTGCAAGTAGAAGTCTTATAGTGTCATGCCTAGCTACTGGTGCAAAAATATCACCATAATCCACTCCAGCAACTTGAGCAAAACCTTTAACAACCAATCTAGCCTTGTGTTTGAAAATTGAACCATCTAGATTGAATTTGGCTCTGAAGACCCACTTCACACCAATCTCCTTTTTATCTTTAGGAAGTTCTATCAATCTCCGAGTTCCATTTCTTTTAATGGAATCAATTTTTAATTTCATTGAACCAATCCAAGTTGGAACTCTTGCAGCTTCAGTATAGTTTATAGGCTCAGCATGTACAAGATTACATCTTTTGTACACATCAGACAATGGCCTCATCTTAAGTATTGTTGTATCTGAAGTTGCTTAAATGTCTGGTTGATCTTCAACACCAGTTCTTTTTATTGTTGGTTCAAGAGCAGCTGTGGTTATCTGATCAACTTCCTTTAACTCCCAATTCCAACAGGAATTCTCATCAAAATGAGCATCTCTACTAATTTGAACTTTAGCTCTATTTAGACTATATATTCTGTAACTTTTAGATTCTGCCGCATATCCCACAAGAATTCCTTTCTCAGCTTTTTCATCAAGTTTCCCTCTTTTGGCTAATGACACATGAAAGTAGCATAGTGATCCAAACACTTTGAGATGTTTGGCAGTAGATTGGACACCAGACCATGCTTTCAATGGTGTTTTTCTTTGAACAGACTTAGTTGGTAGTCTATTAAGCAAATATACTGAAGTATTTACTGCTTCAGCCCATAGAAACCTTGGTAACTTCTTTTCAAACAAAATACAGTTGGACATCTCTATCACAGTCCTGTTTTTCCTTTCAGAAACTCTATTATGCTATGAAGAGTATAGAACTGTCAGCTGATGAACAATCCCAGCTTCTTGACAAAAGGTATTGAACTCCTTCGACGCATACTCTCCTCTATTATCAGTTCTCAGCACCTTAATTTCTTGATCACTTTGAGTTTCAACCATACACTTGAAGTTTCTAAACATTAAAAGTGCTTCTGACTTGGTTTTCAGAAAATAAACCCAAGTCATTCAAATGAAGTCATCAATGAACAATATAAAATATATGTTATTGCTCAAAAAAGTTGTGCTCATTGGTCCACAGATGTTTGTGTAATGTTTTGAATTAAAGGAATAGGAAAAGGCTAGAAAGCCCTTGAAGGATTAAGATGTAGGAATAAATAAATGAAGGGTATTGTAGTATTTATATAAAGAGATGATATATATAAATAGGAAGTAAAAAAAAAAGGAAAGAGGGATCTGAATTTTGAGAGAGAACCGGCAGGAGAGAAAGGGAGAAAGAAGAAGAAGAAGAGAAAAGAGGGGAAAATAAGGGAAAAAGAAAAGGAGTTGGAGGAAATAAGTAAAAAGGGGTAAGATTATGCTTTAATGTGTATAATATGTTTTCTTTAGCTTTAATTTTGGTTTTGATAAATGTTAGGGTTATGAAATTTGTGTTTTGAGTTTAATTGATGAATTAAATTGAATGTTAGGGGTTGATTATTGTGGTTAATTGATGATTTAGTTGATTATGGAAGATTGTGATGATTTTGAGTTATAGTTTTGTTTGAATGGTGAATTTTGAGTTAAAAATCAGGGGAGAACAGTAGGTTTCTGTTAAAATTCTGGATTGGAAGTTGAAGATGACGAAAATTCAATTTGGTCCCTCAATTTGCGAAAATTACAGTTTAGTCCCCGAACTTTGGAAAATTACAAATTGGTCCCTGGAGCCTATTCCGAGAATCTGAACAGAATAACATATGAATTATGGACAGAATTATTGTATAGATAAGAGAATTTAACACTTTCAATTTGGTCCTCCAATTTGACAAAAAATACAATTTGACCCTAAAAATTTGGTAAAATTCCAGAATGGTCCTTGGAGTATAATGAGACGATCTAGACAGAAATGAGGACTAATTATGGTCAGAATTTCATTATATTCATGGATTTATGATAAATTTCAGTTTGGTCCTCCAATTAGACAAAAATTACAATTTGGCCCTAAAAATATGATAAATCCCATATTAGTCCCTAGATGTAATATTAGCTTTTTCAGATTGGTTTGATGAATAATTGAGGGTTATTTAGTGAATTATTGCCAATTTTATTAGTTGTTTTATTATGGATTAGATTTCGGGAAAACCGTTAAATTTTGAGTTTTTAAGAAAATTGACTAGTTAGTTCAAAAACATATAGGGTTACGGAATACACCATTAATTAAGTTTATTAAATAGGTTAAATGTTCTTTTGAGTCGTTCTTGAATATGTCTCCTTTGTATTCAGATAATCTTGATATTCTACCGACAGGACGTCAGTAGGATTTTCTTCGGTGTCTGCTTTTGGCTTCTGTTTACTTTTGAGTCAGGTGAGTGGATAATTTTCCATATGCATGAGAAATAGTATAAATATTTGATTTGTTAATATGAATTGAATCATGCTTCTTGATAATATATATGTTGATTATTATCCTTGTTATGATAAAGCATGATCAATTATTAAATTTGAATTCTTGATATGAACCAACATATATTTTGAATTGACTTCTAAATTGATAGCTCCTCATTTGATTGATGTCATGAGTTGAGTTTTGAGATATGAATATGTTTGTTAGATTATGATTATGAACCTATAGTATGTCAGTTAGAATACCCATGCTAACATGGTAGTGTTAGTCTTTGTGCACATCGTATCTGAACCCTAATTGGTCGGGGGAGTCACCAACCTGTGTGGACTGATCATCCCAGTACGGAGCCTCATGCTCATTGCATTTTGATTTTCTGACGAACTTTACCATTTGATCTTCTTGTTATGGCCTATTTGAGAAACCTTCATATAAGAACCTAGAGCCATACTTGTATATATATTTCTCATTGTTGTATTACCTCGTGTGTGTATATTGAATGTTATCTACTCACTGAGTTGTTGAACTCACCATCTCATTATTTATCCTTTTTAGGCTTATAGCTTGATAGCAGGTCATTTTGTTGGACCTTCCGAACCTGCTTTTTGGTTGTAATTTGTACCTTCCTTTTATGTCAAGTTAGTGCTCCAAAACTATGAATTTATATAAACTCTTGTATTAAGACAATTCAATTATATTATGAAGTTGATTTTGTTATTAATGCTGCGTTGAACTTTGATTGAGTTAGGATAAGTTTATGTGTAAGTTTGGGTTCGCATAGGTATGGAACCTTGGAGGGGAATCTTGCCTATGTGCCGGTCATGGATCCGGGATTCGGGTCGTGACAGTTTGAATGGACTAACTCCAGCTTGTGAGTAGCTTTTTTGGATATACTTTGAGGAAATGATTGTCGGTGTTGCTTCCCAAAATCATAGCTTCCACAGGTTTGGGTACTAATATGAATTTCAGGCATATCTTCTACCATACTAGCATCATACAACAACTTTAATGATTTTAAATTGTAATGAACAAATCTTTTATACCAAACAATACTTTCATCAATCCTGGCACTGAACACATGCCCTTCAACTGCATTGAGCTTCAAATAGAAGCTATTTCCATCCATTTTGATTTTTGGTATCTCTAAATCATATGCATCAATGATAAAGCAAAATCTCTCTTTAAAAGAGACTTCATAACCATTTCTTAGCATCTGTGCAACACTAAGAAGATTTTGATCTAGTTTTAGAATGTAAAGAACATTGGTGATAGTTTTAGTACCTTTATTTGTCCTGACCGCAACAATGCCTTTTCCTTTAGTCTGCACAATATCTCCATTTCCCAACTTGATCTTTGGTTGAACTGGTCAATAAAAAAAAAAATTGACAGAAACTTAGTCATGTGACTAGTGCAACTACTGTTTATAAGCCATGTATTCAGTTCAGAGGTGTTGCAAGTTTGAGATGCCATAAACAGATGCTCCTCATCATCTTTGCCTTCTTAAAAAACATTTGTTTGTTATTGTTTTTGCTGCTGAGATTGTTTCTTCTTGATTCTGCAATATTTTTCATTATGGCCAAGATTATTACAGAACGTACACTGGAGAGAGGGTTTATCCTTAAACCAACAATCTTTCTCAGCATGGTTAGTTCTTCTGCAATAAGAGCAAGGTGAGAAAATTTATCTTCTTGAAGATATACTTGTTTTTCCCTTAGAAAACTTGACAGGTTTCTTTTTTAGCAGGTTACCAGTACTCCTTCCTTTGTTGTTTGCTTGGAAAGCACCTTCAATAGCCTCATCGTCTCTCATTTATACCCTTTGCTCCTGTACATAAAGTTTGCTAATTAACTCTACAATAATGAGGTTTTACAAATCGCAAGATTCTTCTATTGCAGAGATCTTGGCTTCAAACTTTTGTGGTACAAACATCATAAGTTTTTCTACCACTTTATGATCTTCAAATGTTTTTCCAAGAAGTCTCATTTGATTTAATTTGCATGGCTGTAATGCATCATAGATATATTCATCCGCTGTAAGGTATAGATAATCACTTACTTTCAAAGTCTTTGTCTAAACGTTCTCAACCACTCCACACACTGCGAAGTACAACGATGAAGCTTCCTTTGCTGCTGCAAAATGTACCTGATATATTTATAGTAGAGCCATGGCATGATTATAAGACATCCTGGAGTCTATGGGGAGACTTTTAGCAAACAATATTCAGAGATAAGGCCAGAGTATCAATATATGGTTCAGATGGGTAACATTTCTAAATTTATTTTGCAGCAAATGTTCTGGCCAGTGGTTTTTTCAGTCAAGAAAAACTCATTCTATCAGGTAATAAGGCTTTGTGAAACTACCGTCTTCTTCCATAATCTATAGCTGAGAATTGCTTCTTCTTTTCCAGATCTTATACATATCAGAAAAGCAGCTGTCAAGCTGAAATCACTGACTCTGACTCCCAAAATTCTGACCAAAAATATGTATAGGAAATGAAGAAAGGTTTGAAACTTCCTGTAGATTCAGCAACTAAAAGTAATTGTGACTTGCTAATACGAGCCAAAAAACAACATTCTGAAGATGAAACAATGCTAATCTATAGCTGAGAATTGCTTCTTCTTTTCCAGATCTTATACATATCAGAAAAGCAGCTGTCAAGCTGAAATCACTGACTCTGACTCCCAAAATTCTGACCAAAAATATGTATAGGAAATGAAGAAAGGTTTGAAACTTCCTGTAGATTCAGCAACTAAAAGTAATTGTGACTTGCTAATACGAGCCAAAAAACAACATTCTGAAGATGAAACAATGCTACCATTTAAAATACTCATGCCTCGTCAGTAAACAATTCAACACAGAAGATAAAAAGCAAATGAAACATTTGAATTGACTTTAAATTTGTCACTAACACAGTGTTCTTGATTCAGTGTCTTCCTCTGCATGAATTTCTCCATCTGCAAATGCAAATGGTTATAAAATTTAATGAATGAAGATATCCACTGAGAGCAATAGAAAATTTAACCGTTATTGTCAACTTGTTAAGCAAGATCAAAAAGGAAGAAGATATTATGGAAGGGAAATCTTGGAGATCCATATAACTTGTCAAAACAACAAGTTGTAATCCTAACCATTTGAAGCATCGAAACCGCAAAAACTGCACTTAACATTATTATGCAACTCTTTATTTAAGCTGATTCTATTCAATTAATATCAGACCGCATCATTCAAGAAGATACAAGTTGCATCACCACCATCGAATTAATTTGAATGGCAATCATATATGATGTATTTATTTCCAATCTGTGAAATGTGTTTCTTCATTTTTTACTCAAATTAGATCCCAGATCGATTGCTACTTAGGAATAGTGCATCAAACAAAATTGTTCAGATTCTCCTCTTTAAAATCCATCGGCTTATACCCTCCATTCTTTCTTCCTTTCTGACCAAGACAAGTATCTATGCTATTTCCATAGCCGTGCAGTATGGGGGGTGTGCGTGTAGGGGAGGGGGTGGTGTGTTGTTAGCTATGTGTACATCTCGTTCAGTTGTGGAATAACCTACCAGAAAGAGACAGCAAATTGGACTTTCCATTTCAACCTGCTTTGACAATTCCATTACGTTTTTATGTAATTTCTGTTTCACTTCCCGCAACACCAAAGGCCTAATGCTTCAACACACTGATCAAATGTTTCGTAAAATTAACAGCATATTTTAGAGGAGTGAGATAAAAAGCAAATCAGCTCTTTAATAAGATCAATCGTCAGTACTGTCCAAAATAGAAAAGTAAAATCCTCTTTTAGTTGCTGTTTCCCATAGCCTGCGGAGCTAGACCTACCTTAATACTCTTGCAGCATTTATCACTAATTAACAATGGTTTAGAAGGCAGCACATACCAAAACCAAATATGGAGTAGCTTTAGAATCTTCTTTGAACAAGTTCAACCTATTAGAATTTTTTGAAAAATCTTGGCACTGAAGCTCCTTCCCTTTACCGCTGGCCAAAGCATCGAGTCCGTACAAATTTCGCAAAGTGTCTGTTTCGTCTATTATTATTTCCTGCTCTCAGGCTGGATGTTACCAATGCTAGCTAGGAACTCCTTCAGTCATACCCCTTTAAGTTCATTGTTTAAAACGGGAAGCACTCTTTTGCGCTGGTTAAGCTCTTCCTGCTTCTGATAGACTGTATCCAAACTACCACAAACCTCAAACGGTTTTGCTTCCCAAAGATACACCATCACATGGCTCTCCCAACCTATCGCTGACACTAATGCGACGCTTTTCCCTCTGGTGGAACTCCACATCAACAGATATTGGCAAAAGACATTTTCCTGAAAGTTAGTTGAAAATTGTCTACACATGCATGAACATGGAAGATGAAAAAATGATCTTACTTTTAATTAAATCTGTGAAAGATTATTATTATTATTATTATTAATTTTATATAAATAAATCAAACCTCATTATCAAAACAACTGATTTACACAGAATAGGAAACAGAAGCAGCATTAAAGATGAGATATCTATGCATTTTGCATGACCTCGATGAAAGAAAATATCAGCTAGTGATTGCATTAGAATTGGCTGCATTTATGGAGGGCTGTCGATTTCTAAAAGCTGGTTCTATTCGCTGATCAGATAGCGTGGTGCAACTGCCATGGACAATCTGATGGCAATGCTCAAGTTAAACTGCTGGCAAGAAGCTAGAATAGGCAGATAAAAACTTGTGGCTCTGCCTGCCAACCTTCTATCCATACACACACTGATAGTTTTGCTTTGCATCGGAAGAGAATTCTTTCTGTTGTTAATTAAGGATAAAAGATGAAAGAAATTGGAGGTAGTGGTGGTGAGATGGTGGGATCAGAAGGGGACCAAGTAGAAAACAAGAGCAGACACCACACCCACCAATCACATTCATTCATCCAACGGGATGTATATAATTATAATATGATCTTCTTTTCTGTTCGGATCATTTAATCCTTTTTATCTAACTAACGGCTCCTTTTTCTTTCATTCACAGACAGATCTGCCCGCTTCGCTTCTCCCTCAAAAATTTGAAATGCTTTTCTCTCTCTCTCTGTTATTAATTACTATTATAATAGATCCCAAAAGCATGTGATTTTGAAAATGTTGATGTTTCTTTCTCGGACAAAGTCACTCTCTACGGTACACGAGAGAGAGAGAGAGAGAGAGAGAGAGAGAGAGAGAGAGAGAGAGAGAGAGAGAGAGAGAGACAAAACCATTCACTTCCAATCCTTTTAGACTTTGTTTTCCTAAAATAGATTGAATCTAGTTTTACACTACTCTCTGTTTTCTAATAAACTCCCCTTAATTTCCTAGTACTCTTTTAGTTAGGCTCCTCCTCCTCTTGTTTTTACCCTAACCCCCCTCTCTCACTCACTTCATCAAATCGTTCTCTGTTCTGTTCTATTGATTCACCAATCACCATCATGGGCTGTTGTTTTAGCAAGAAAAACGAAGTTTCTTCTTCTTTGAATGCCTCCCAACCAATTCTAAACACTCTCAAGGTTGACAAGAATGAGATCCAAAACAACAACATGATGATAGTTGAGGATAAGGAGGTCAAAAAACAGGTTTTAGAAGAAGGGAGCTTTGTCAAGAAAGAAATTTTTGTCATCAAACACAGGAAAAGCCAAGATAGAGACAAACGCATCCCTCCTCCCAACCTCAATATTGCACCACTAGAAGAAGATGGCCCTGCGCCCACTGCTACTGCATCTGCTGCTGAAATATTATCGGGCAACAGCAACACCAATGTTGGTGCTCATAATATGGTTCTGAGAACATCAAGCTGCACAAAAGAAGAGGTAGATGCCATTCTCATTCATTGTGGAAGGCTTAGCCGCAGCAACTCTTCTGGAGCTGGAAAGCCCCCTTCTTCTGGCATAAAGTACTCCGGTTCCAAGAGGAGCTACGACTTTGATAATAATAATAATAATAATGACCAGGACCAAGATGTTGAGTCTTCCACTTCTGCTGATCATTATGATTTTAGAAAGAAAGGCGATGATGAAGACGATGGCGAGGTTACAGCCGAGAGAAGGCAGCATCGCAACCGCCGCCGCCAATCCAGCAGGCCTTCTCCTTCTCCTTATTCTCAAGGGAGGAGGAGGACACCCAGCAGGGAAAGGGACCAGAACCAGCGCCCCAGCAGCAGAGAGAGGGGCAGTGGTAGCAGTGGGAGAAGGGTGAGTCGATCACCGGGTAGAAGGTCAGAAACAACCCAAAACACAGGCGTTACTGCTGGAAATGCAAATGCTACTGTTAATGCTAACAATACTGGTGGTCCTAGTAATAGGCCTGGAAAATTGGTATCAGTCCCTGCCACTGTTTCTTCTTTAGTGGTGGATAAGAGCAACAATGGGGTTGAACCGCAAGCAACGGCTGGAATTAGGCGGATCTCAGTTAAGAGAAATGTTGGTGAGGCAGCGTTGACCTGCTCAAGGATGGTCGCATCGCCACGTTCCAAATCTCCTGCCAGAACCAATGTTAAGACCTCTAACGAGAATAATCAGCAGCCATCTCTTAGCCGCAGCAATTCAAGAAAAGCAGACCAATCTCCTTACAGAAGAAATCCATTGAGTGAAATTGATCTCAATTCACTTCAATATTCGCAACCACCTGCCAACAAGGCTACCTGCACCAGCAACAACAGAGCACAAATCAGAAACAAAGATATCGAAGGAAAAGTGGTGGTGAAGGAATCTTTCAATCTTCTAAATCAGGTATTGCTTACCTTTCAATGCCTAATTTGTGGCTAAAGGAGGAATGCGCGATTTTCACCATTACAAATGTCTTTTTTGAGGCACCTGTTAGCTAAAGAGAGTAAAAATACTGTTTCTGGGACATAAATTTTCCCTTTATGCATGCTTTTCAGACTCCAATGAAGAAGCAAAATTCTGAGAAAAACAACAGAGTCAATGCTCAAGTGACTAATTGCAGAGGCAGCAGCATAGTTTCACTGGAAAACAAGATCTCAAAGGAACAACAGATGGAAGAGGCTAAAGGACAGCCAACAGACATGACCACTGTAGTAGACTTGGGAGTTGAAAGCTTGAAGCCCCAGACATTAACCAGAAGCAGGTCAGCTAGGCGGTCGCGAGATCTAGACCTCAATCCTGAAACTTTGTTGAATCCAACGCCTTCATATACCGCACTACTGCTGGAAGACATTCAAAATTTTCACCTGAAGAACACTCCTTCCTTTTCTCTCCCAGCTTGTGTCACCAAGGCCTGCTCTATTCTTGAAGCAGTCGCTGACCTCAATTCCACTACAAGCTCCAACCTGCCATGTGCCTTCTCTTATGATAGAAGAAGCCCCCCTACAGTGGCTGCTGCTAATCTTGTTGGGAAGAAACCACCTGAGGCAAAAGACCCATTTGTAGAATCTGAGGTACTTGCAAGCGATGACCTAATGGAACCAAGCTTTCACAAGTATGTAACAGTGAGAAGAGCAGGTACATTATGCGGGGAAGACATGGATGGTCAAGAATCGTCAGGCAGTGACAGCGTTGTTGGTGGCAGCCAACAGCATTTAGGATTTTCAACCTCTTCCTGGGAACCCAATTCAGCGGACTCAATTGATCACTGGACTTCAAGATCGAACTGGAGAGATGAGGACGAGAAGAGCCCACTGGGATTTCAAAAGCATGGATTGTCTGAAACATGGCGTGATGTGAAACAGGCCAGAAGGCCATTCAGTGGACAAAGGAGTGGAATTGGACGTGGGAGACTTGGTACAAGTAAAAATCTCCACTCAACTGCTATCCTTGCAAGTGCTGCTTCAACATAATCCACTCAGTTGTGTTGTTTTCATTTTCCACGCAGTTGTGGCTTTTTTCAACTTCTAGTTGCAAAGATTACTTTGTATGGTTGCAAACTTGCAACCTGTTATTCTTGTTCATTCAAAGAGGTTTATTCTTCCCGTGTTCACTATATGTTCTTTCCATTGTGGTTGGATGCCAATGAGGGATAATTAGGGATACCATTTCAAGCAAGTAAACTCAATCCTTATTCATATGTAGAGATCACAAGTAAGCAGGAGTTTTATTCTAATAAACTCAAACGTGAGTAGATACACCAGAGGAAGCTTCAGCTAATAAATATATGATCATAAATAAAATATTTCGCAACAACTATAATTTACATAATTATGGAACCTGAACCATGATACAATGCCCTGGAAGATGATGCCATCAGTTTTAACCATGTACATGCCAAATGCTCTCGATCAATCTCCCACAAGACTGGTTTCAAACTGATTAGCAAACAAGAGGACAGTTAGTTCTTACTTCAATATGGAACTGAACAAGTGCAACGTCCCTGCAGGGAGCAGTCTGCCTGATACAAGAGCACTAAAACAAATGGCTCCGACAATGTGAACGGTATATTAGCCTCGAGAATTGAGAGAGCTCCCAACTAATCCAGCATTCCAAGAAAAACTTGTAAACCCACAGCAGACATCCCATGATCAACTTTTCCCTATAAACTTGATTATTGAACTTACACTTACACGCTTTGAATATGACTGAATAGAGGGGTAGAGCCCACAGAATCAAGAGCCAACCTGATGATCAAAATTGGTCTTATTCTCTGTCTGTCTGCATCTTATATAGCCCACTCTCTCACTAATACATCACTCATTACAGTTCCGACAATTAACTATATATATTGCGAGCACAGTAACAATGGGCGCAACCAGCTGCAAGGGTGAGAAAGTCTCACCAAGATATAGAAACCTGGGGTTAGAAATCAAACATGACACAACAAATCAGACAAACACTATGAAATATAATGCATCATACATCATTACTTAGCCCTAGCTTTTCAAAACCCAATAGACAAGATTTATCTTCGGGTTCCTTACCTATACATATCTAAACATACATATAAACATTTTCTTCCTGTTAACTCTATCAGAGTTAAATACAACAATAATAACATAAATAAATCCATAATACAAAAGTTGATATAAATTAGTAAATGCAGAGCAGTAAGTAAACATAATTGAATAACATTAATTACAAACAAAAAAGTAGTTTCTGAAAGTTCAATAAAAATAACCTGGCAACAAATTATAAGCTTAAAAAAATAATAATGAGAGGACGAGTTCAACAATTCAGTGAGTAGATACCGTTCAATATACACATATAAGGTAATATAATAATGAGGAATATATATACACACACACACACACACACACACACACACACACACAAATTTAGCTTTAAATTTTTACCGGCAAGTTTCATAACAGACCATAACAAGAAATATCATAAGGTAATGTTCGTTAGAAAATCAAATGCAACGAGCATGACACTTTAAATTATAGGATAATCAGTCGTTACAAGTTAGTAACTCCTTCGACCAACTAAGATTTAGGATTACGATGTATACAAGAACTAATAATATCCTGTTATAATGAATATTATGATTAGCATACCATAAGATATAATCAAACAAAATAAAATCATTTCTTAAAATCTCAACTTATAAAATCAATGAAATAAGAAACTATCAATTTAAAAGCATATAATAGCTCATATAAAAAAATTAGTCTTAATAAATGATTATGTTTTATGATAGACAAGATATAATAAATAATATATAAATTACCAAGAAACATGATTCATTTTATATTAACAATTCAAATATATATACTATTCATCTTGTATATGGAATGTACCTAACTCAAAAACAAAAAAAAATACAAAAACAAATTGATAAAATTTTACTAATACCTAGCAAGTAGAATATTAGGAATATCTTAATACAAAAGAAAACATATTCAAATGAAACTAAAAAAGAATGTATAATATATCTAATACACTTAATTTAGGGTCTTGCATATAACTATATACGTTTAGGAACTTAAATGTAATTATAAAACCAAAATAAATCCACTGATCAATCCCAAACATATTCCAAATTAACCGAACCTAAAAGAATCGATTAACCGTTATTGTTCAGTCAACCGATCAACTTAAATCTACCAACTGGTCAACCAAAATCTTTCAGCCAACTAGTCGACTAAATTCAAAGAGTCTAAACAGTCGATCAGCTCAAACAAATTGATTAACCGGTTGATCGAGATTCTAAATTCTCGATCTATCAATCTCCCAACAATGATAGACCTCTAAAAATCCAACATGTATATCAAAAACTTAAAATAATCAACCCATGACATTTCATCTAAATCATCAATGTAACCCATAACATAAATTTTAAAACCCTAAACCGTAACAAAATCATATATATTAAAATGTAACTCTTATCTTAAAGATCTATTTTCATCAATTCTCTTCCCTTTTCTTTATCTTTCTCTCTCTTCTTCTTCCACTTCCAGTTCTATCCCTCTCAATTTTAGATTTTCTATTTTCTTTCTTCTTTTATATCTCTCTCAATTTTAGATTTTCTATTTTCTTTCTTCTTTTATATCTCTCTCAATTTTAGATTTTCTATTTTCTTTCTTCTTTTATCAATTATAGTGCAATATATTACCTCAATATCCCTCATTCATTTGTACTTAATATTTACTCTAGCAAGGGCATTGTTGTCTTTTCCTATTAAAATCTTTCTTTTTATTTCAAAAATTACAATATGAAATATAATGCATTGTTGCCTTAAAAGTCTCACCAAGATTTAGAAACCTGGGGTTAGAAATCTAACATGACAAAACAAATCAGACAAACCCTATGAAATATAATGCATCATACATCATTACTTGGCCCTGGCCGCTACTCAACTTATCTTTTTGTCTATTATTCTTTTCCAAGTGGATTTACACCAGGCAGTGAAATCAAGTTTCTCATCCATTTCACATGTTGTTTTGATTGCAGATCTTAAGATTATCCGTCTAAGATTGTTTTGTGCACACAAGTAATTAGCCCAGGCAGTTTAATGAGTTATATTTTCACTTCTTATGTTGTTCTGATTGATGGAACTTAACCAAAAATTGAAGCAAACATTTGGGTTCGGAATTTGAGGGAACTGAGCTTTTTCAAGCTACCTGAAAAGCATCAGCAAAGGTAGATTATTTCAGGAAAGGATTCTTGGTTAAGTTTGGACAGATTCAAGGAAATTACGCAAACTTAAGTTCAAAAGAAGCAAAAAGATCATTTGAACATCGTATTATATGGCCAACTTGGTTTTAATCAACAAACAGTGAAACATAATAGACAGCCAAAATGAAAAATCAACCTTTTGTTGCACTGTAGAAGTAAACACTATAACTAATGGCACTTCCGAAAATGGAGGTATAAAGAAGCGCCGGTATATCACTTGCTGTCAGCTCCTTAAGACGCAAACTGAAGGCAGGATCATGATTGAGAAAAGAGATCGAAAGAAGAGGGAGACCACCAAATAGTTTCATCTGAGTTTGTCAATCTCCTTTCTTTTAGCTTGGAGCTCATCACAAAAGTGAAGTGAAACAGCGGGACATCTTACAACATTTGACGACAAACTCACAACAATTTGAATATTTGAAGATCCATTTCATCCGAGTGACAACAATGTGCGATTTTACTATCTCAGTACAAAACAGAACTCAGAACAAAAGCAATTCAGGACTAAAACTTACTGTCATATCATATCTTGTTGCAGGTGAGAAAGCAGCAGGCATGGAATAGGCTAGGTTTCCTTGATTTTTCCAGATTTCACGCTTTATTTTGGATTTTATGTTATTTTTCTTTATGTTCTAGGATTCTTGTTTTGTTAACTAGTAGAAGTTGATTTTCTAACCTATTTAAAAGAACTGCAAACCTGTTTAAGAAGCATAATTTATCTGTTTTTATTTTTTAAAAAATAAAATTATGAATTTAGGATCTATGTTTACAATCATTTTCATCGATTCAATTTTTCATGCATGTTTTTGTGGTGATTAAATATAAATTAAGATTTTTATGGTGAGAACCTTGATGGAATTCGTCCAGATTCTCAAAATCCAGTAAAGAGAGGTAGGGGTTCCAACGCCAATATATAATGACAAGCACAAGATCTCATCTCTTGTATCTACACATTCAAAATCTCGTCACCGTCATCAAAATCTCTTTGCGGCTAAACCATTATTCTGATGGTTTCTATTTGCATTTGATAATTTTCTTGCAGGGACTTTAAATTGCACTAGCCGTGGATGATCAGTAGTTATCCACGAGAGATGATGGAGGGCGCCCTATCTCCCAAATAAATTAGTCGAGAAGGTTTAATTAGGTGACTAAAACCTAATTAATTAATGGATGTCGGAACAAATACACTTGATTAGATTACTTATTAATTAATTAATTCATCAGCAAGAATATATTAATTAATCATGTGAAGCATGGCGTTGTAACGCCGATGAAAACAGTACAAGAAAAATAACACGTACGTCACTAAGAGATTTTATTATCTCTTTAAACCAACATAAAAATCCTACCAAAATCAACTAAGAAATCCAGAAATAAAAGCAAAGTAATAAAAGTACTTATACAAATTTAAAAAATCCAAAAATAGAGAGAGAAAATGACAAAATTAGTTACAGGTGGAATTAAATTTATGTAAAATATATATTTTGAGTATAATCTAACAACCAAATAAAAAAATTACAAATCTTTTGATTAAGTTGATCACCTTGCCTTTTTTAAACCCCCCATTAATCCATAAACATCAGCTATATAATCCAGGTAACCTTGTTATAACAAATCCATAACACAACTTGAATTGTATTATCCTTCCATGACTAGCAGCTAGTGAATGGGAAGCTTGTATTTTTAATTATTTATTTGAACGCAAAAGGAGTACTAGCTAGACCGATCTTGATGACATGACTTTTTTCGTATATTTATTAGACATTTTAATTATGACGACCCCTACGTACTATATTTAAATTAATATATATATATATACACACACTTCCGGCCCTGCCTTTCGTATTCCAAATTAATACTTTGTCGTAGAACATCATTTACTGGTACATGTGTTCTGAAATTAATCAAATTATAATTGAGAGAAAAAAACAATATTTAGAAAAGGTGGAGGATATTGCAATTAATGGGAAACATAGTATAGCAAATTAATTTGGAAGGAGCTATGGCCATGATAATGTGAAAGATTAATATTAGCCTTGATCAGCCGAAGGTTCCGATATTCATCACCCCGAAAAAAGAAAGAAAAAGAAAACGTCAGGAGGAGCATTTGAATTTGGACACAAATAACGCATTGAAATTAAGAGAGGATGAGGACGTACCCCCAAAGAAAAACGCTTGAATTGACAGGGACATATCAACCTCCTCTGTGCATCAATCACGTTTTAAAAGTCAAACAAGGGGGCGAGCTCCATTATCAACCAAATATCTATCTTAATATTTAATGATGCGCGTCGGTCTCATGCCCTAATCACTAACACCAAATACATACGAACTAGTCCAACTCTCAATTCTTTTCAACATATATGTATTAATTCCACGCCTGAGATATTGCACATCCAAATTAAATAAATCTTGAACTATCCATCTATCAACGGATGGATATGGCAAATCATCAGAAGATTCATCCGCTCAATATGAGTAGTAGTGCCCATGATGATCAACAACTAGATGCTGACGCACCACAGGCTCCCACGGTTCCATTGGTGCCCCGAGGCTCCTCCAAGTCTGATAAAGGCGATGCAGCTGCACATCTCCTTCCTCGTGACAACCAGCACTACCCTCCTTTTCAGCGTACAATCCCGGTCATCCACACTAAACCACCCAAGGAGAGAAGCAGCTGTTGTTGCAGATTCTTGTGTTGGACACTCTCTCTTCTCTTCCTCCTCATTCTTCTCATTGGAGTTGTTGCTGGAATTCTTTACCTTGTCTTCCAACCTAAACTCCCAAAGTACTCCATCGATCGGTTGCAAATTACCCAATTCAATCTCACAAACAATTCCAGCTTAACTGCAACCTTCGATGTCACCATCACGGCTAGGAATCCCAACAAGAAAGTGGGCGTCTACTATGAGGGAGGGAGCCATATAAGCGTGTGGTACACAGGCACAAATCTATGTCAAGGTTCGCTGCCAAGATTCTACCAGGGTCACAGGAACACCACCGTGCTTAATGTGGTGTTATCAGGACAAACAAATGATGCCAATACATTGATCACTTCACTGCAACAGCAACAGCAGCAGACTGGAATCATTCCTTTGAACCTCAGGGTTATTCAGCCTGTGAGAATCAAGTTTGGCAAGTTGAAGATCATGAAGGTGAAGTTCAGGGTCAGATGCAGACTAGATGTCGACAACTTAGCTGCTAATAACGCCATTAATATTAGAAATAGTAGCTGTAAGTTTAGGTTTAGGCTATAAATTAACTTTATGAATTATTTCATATTTATATTTCATTTTGATCAAGCTACATGTATTATGCCCATGGACCATTGATCAAAAGGTTTTTTTTTCTTAGCTATTTTCCCGCTCCTATAATTAAAGACTGTAGGATTATAATTATGTGATTTTTTTCCTCCATGTCTTTAAATTGCCATGTATTATTATGAGTGTTGCATTTATTCTGCATATATTAAATTTTTACACTACTTTTCCATTTGATACTGTTCACCCTTAATTAAGATTTAGCATTTGATGATTAATAGAAATAGTTGATCATGCAGTACTGAAAATGTTAATATATATAATTAATTACAAAAGTATTTTTAAAATCAATGTTGGTGCAATGAGAAATTTGGAACATGTAAAGTTAAGATATAGTTGGTGAAATTATAAGCCATGATCGATCAGTAACTAATTATTTTATGCCAACTGTAATGCTTTAACTTGGATTAAAAATCTTTATTATGTACAGTGGTATACAACAAATCAATTTTAATTTACCAAAGCTTCCAGGTTTATTTTGGTACGCGGTTGAAACTGCATTCTTTAAAAATTAATTTTTTTTTTGCTTAAAATTATTGTTTTTTTATGTGCTTTGGATCATTTTAATATACTAATATCAAAATATTTTTTTAAATAAAAAATATATTTTATTTTAATAACAAAAAATATTTTAAAAAACAATCATTATCATACTCACAATCACTCAATTATTTCCAAACTCCAGCAGCCAAGGTTCAATAATTGGAGTCAGCAGCAAGAGAAACAAAGTAATTCCAATTCAATTAGGTTTTATTTTTTTAAAATTAACGTGGGTGTTCGGGCCAGCTTGCGCACACCCCGACTAATCTTACGGACCTTAAAGTTAACGACTATATAAGCCTCCAGTGACTCTGAGGTTTATGGAGCTCAAATTGGTGATGTAACAGTTTTAGCTATTCGTTTCTATCAACACTATAAGATCCCAATACATACTCTTAATTTTAGAGTAATTTTTTTTATTATTATTTGTAAAGAATTCTATCAAAATTTTGATAGAGTTTTCTCTGTATATAAAACATCTCAAATTATAGACTACTTTTAATTTACTCATTCAATCCATCATTAATACTTCCAGACTTTAATTCCAGACTTTAATATCATCATTAATACTCGACAGCTCAAACAATCCATCCACACAATTTATATATAGTAAGTGACCCTTCTCCTAGGTCTTGTTTGGCTAGTTTCGTTTTAAATCTTAATGCCCTCTTGTATTCTTCCGTGATCGCTTCCCCTAATCAATTAGGTTAATTTCTTTCCAGGATTTCTCTCTTCTTTTTTTGTTTATTCTAATGCTTATTCTCCGTTAAATTTATTTTATAAATACTTAGATTGCTTTGCTGCAAAAAAGAATTACAGTTAAACAATTGAATTACATCCCATATATATAGGTTTATTAATTACACTAGAGCTGTACCTACAACTTTAGATGATGTCTGGCTAGTGTTGCTATTTGAGTTTTTTCCCAATCTACTGTACTTTGGAGTATGGAATCTTAAAGTAGTAAATAATTAAGATGATATGGAAATAGAAAAGGAAAATACTTGATCTACAAGGAGAATTTTTTAGCCACACTGTTTATGATGGGTTTTTTAATTACTGTTTTTATTATTATTATTGATATAAATCTTAATTAATTATAAGCTATTTTGTTGCTTGGAAGTCATTTATTATAAAGCTTTGGAGTGAGTTTTACGATTTGCACTATATTCAGTAATAGAAAAAAAAACCATTTTCCTCTGCCCTTTTCATTGAGTTTGATTAAAATTAAGATTATTGATTTATATGGTTTGGGAAACTGAATTCTTGTTAATTTAGATATTACATGATGGTGCTTTTTTATTTATTTATCGAGAAACAGCATGTAATATTATGTATTAACAATATTTAAATGGTATGGGGGAATTACTATTTCCCTACACATAAAGCACTGTGGATTACAACAGTAATCCAGCATTTCTCTTTTTTTTTTTTTTCTTTTTGCATTTTTTCTTTTTTTTCCAACTTTCCCCTTTTTTCTTTTTTTTTTCCAAAATTACTTTCTTTTTTTTCAACTTTCCTTTGTTTTTTTTTCATTTATTTTTTTTTAAATTATTTTTGTTGATTTTGCTTTTTAAATATTGAGCTAATTAAAAAATTTTCTTTGTAATTTTTTCTCTTTAAAATACTGTGGATTCCTGCGGTTTTTTTCCACATAGTTTTTTTATTTTATTTTTTATTTTTCAAAATTATATTTGTCAATTTTTTTAATATTGAGCTGATTGAGAATTTATTTGGTAATATTTTTTCTTTAAAACATTGTTAATTGCTACAGTGTTTTTCCGCATGGTTTTTTTTTAATGATTTTCTCCTAAATTATCTTTTTTTTATTTTATTTTTTAATATTTAACTGGTTAAAAATTACAGTTACAATATGTGAGGAAATCACTGTAACTTTCCTCGCAGATTGTTGTGGATTGCTACAGTGTTTTTTCCCACATGGTTTTTTCTGTTTTGTTATGTTTTTTCCTAAAATTATCTTTGTCAATTTTATTTTTTAAATATTAAGCTGGTTAAGAATTGTAATTACAAGTAAATACAAGTTTTTCCTCACAAAACACTATGGATTGATACAGTTTTTCCTCACATGATTTTTTTCTAGTTTCTTTTGTGTTTTCATTTTTTGTAATATTTTTTTCCAAAATTATCTTCGTCATTTTTATTTTTTTAATATTGAGTTGGTTAGAATTTAATTTTGTATTAAAGTTTAATCATATGGGGAAAGCATTGTAGCTTTCCTTACAAAACATTGTGGATTGCTACAGTGGCTCTCCATATGGTTTTTTTTTTCTTATAATTTTTATCAAAATTATCTTTGTCAATTTTATTTTTTTAATATTGAGCTGTTTGAGAGTTACAATTACAAATAAGGCTAAATCATGTGGGGAAGTATTGTAGCTTTCATTACAAAACACTGTGAATTGCTATAGTGTTTCCAACATGGTCTCTCCCTTTTTGTTATTTTTTTTCTAAAATTGTCTCTTTCGATTTTTTTTAATATTGAGCTAATTAAAAATTTAGTTTTGTAATTTTTTTCTTTAAAACACTGTGAATTGTTGCAGTGTTTTCCCATATGATTTTTTTATGATTTTTTTCAAAATTATCTTTGTTATTTTTTTTAAATATTGAGTTGGTTAAGAATTATAATTACAATAAAACTAAATCATATGGGGAAAGCGTTGTAGTTTTTCTCACAAAACACTATTGATTGCTACAGTATTTCTTTAAATGGTTTTTTATTTTATTTTATTGGGAAAAGCACTGTAGTTTTCCTTACAAAACATTGTCAATTGCTACAATGTTTTTTCTCATGGGTTTTTTTCTTTCTAAAATTATCTTTGTTGGTTTTTTTTAATATTAAGTTGGTAGAGAATTTAGATTTGTGATTTTTTTTCTTTTTATTAACAGAAAAGCTAAATGATATGGCGAAAGCACTGTATCTTTCTTCACAAAACAATGTGGATTGCTACAAATCATTTTGTTCAGTTTCTAAGTTTTTTATCACCAACACAACCTTTTTTCCGTCATGAAATATTTGCTCCATCATACCTTTAGTTTCTATTGCTTATTTAGTGCTGGTTCACAATTATAACACTATCAAATACGTTTGTTTTATAAGCACACGGCAACACACAAGCATGTCATCTCGTATTTAATAATTAAGGTGAGGGTGGGTGTCAAAATAAATTACAGAAAATGAAACAAGCAAAAGACAGCAGAGATTCAAATAATATTAACTTGAAACAAATTGTTTTAGTTGGGACGTCTTCAGTGGAAAATACAAAATTCCCCATTCATTCATATAAAGTATAATTCGACTACTATTCCAAATTGAAACTATAGAATAAATATACGAGAATTAAAAAAGGTTTCGTCATATTTTAACGATTGAAAGGAGTGCTTTGGAGAAGAAGAAGAAGAAGGCATAGGCAGGAAAACGAACATATTAACTCTGAATAGTTTTATATGAAACTTGGTAATTCATAATTAAATTAGTTTGTTAACTTTTAAAACATATAAATAAATTTTGATTGCATTGGAATTGAAATAAAAACCAGACATAAAGCAGGTAGCAGTTAGTGTATATGTGTCCATTAAGAAAGAAAGAAATGCTGGAATTTTTTTTTTCAAAAAAAATATAATAATTTATGTTTTTCTTTTCAATTTAATCTTCATTCTTTTGATTATTTTTTCTTCATTATTTGTTTTTCAATTTAACCGTGCAATTTAATTTTTAAATGCCCTTAAATTTATATTTTATTTTGATTTTCACCCTTATTTTTTAATTAAATTTAATTTTTTTTCCCGGATACATCCTTTGATGTTTGATTTATTTAGAATTGAGTTTCACGGTTTTTCATTTGTAACGCTTTCAATTTAATGATATGAATCACAAGTTTTAAATATTACTACAATTAGAAAAAAAAATTCTCTTTATATTTTGTGATTTTATCATTCTACATTGTTTTAAAAAAATTTATATGGTTACCTTTATATTTTTTTCTATCAGTTTGTCTCCATTTCATTACCTAAACAACGAGTTTTGCAAGCTGTTTTTGGATAAAAGTTTTTTTAAATAAAAAAAATATTTTTTTTGTTTAATTTTTGCAAATTTTTTTATTTTACTTTATACAAATAGGTTTTATTTTGTACAAAAAATAATTATTTTGAAATAATATTTATTATATGTTCGGTCATATATACATACATACATACATGCATATTCACTCTCTTTCATATTGTTTTATCTTTTATTGATTTTAATGAATGAATTTGGTGAACACAAACAGGTTAATATCTCGTTTTGTGAGATCAAATATCTTGATTTACATGCATCTCTTAATTTTTTTAGTTTTTCTTTTAGTTATTATTATTAACAAAAAAATTTATTTATTTACATAGATGAATATTAGATATTTGGAGAGTACATATCAAATCAAATTTTTAGTTTTCCTCTAATTAATGTTTTTTTCACCTTTATTTTTTTAAAAAAATTTATGTAATTAATTTTTTTTTCTTGACTTCATCTTTAGACATTTGATTTTTTAGAGACCCGGCTTCATACAATATTATTGCTCTGTATTTTTTTTTAATATTGTTTTAGTAATTATTTTTATTTTTTTATATAAATTTATCTCGATTTCATAATCCAGATCACGGATTTTTTATGTCAATTTTTAATATAAGTTTTTTAGAATTGTTTTGTTTGTGTTTGATTTTTTAAAATGTTATGCTAATTCATTTAGATTTATTTTTTTTGCTCTATACAAATGAAGTTTATTTATTTTATATTCAGTTTTAAATAATATTGTTGGTGTTTGGCATTACATTATATATATATATATATATATATTGCATAAATTTATTTATTTAGTTTTATTTGTGCTTGTCTTCTAAGTCATGAGTTTTTTAAGTTGTGTATTTATCTTTTATTGATTTTAATAAATAAGTTCACTAAACACAATAAACATAATAAAGTGAATGATTTTATATGATTAAATATTTTAATTTACATTCATCTCTTAATTTTATCAATTTTTCTTTTGGTTATTGTAAATAATTTTTTTCCCATTTATTTACATAAATGATTAGTAATTTATTTAATGAAACACTTGTATAGGCTTTCCAAATTTATACATTGAATTTCTTATGTTAAAAAATATATTTAAACAATCTATATAATTTTTTAAAAAAAATTAAATCCTGCAGCAAAGCACATGTTAAATGGCTAGTAAAATCTAAACATGATTATCTACAGTCAAGTGATGTGTTTTCATGCGGATCCATTTCTCCAAAATATTAACCACAAAAAAATTTGCACCAGTTTATTTACCAGCTTAATTAGAAATTGGAATATATTTTTCGTATCATGTTGCAATAGAAGAAATACAAAAAGGAAACGAGTTTCATTTATTTCTTGAGCTACACTACAGCATATGGGCATGGTTATGAAGCATAAAGTTTTGATTCACCAAGTCATGGCTGTAAGTGAGAATGAATCAGGTGTGTGTGTGTGTGTGTGTGTGTGTACCAGTACCGCAACTTAGAAATAAGAAAGGGAAATGGTCTAGAAATAATGAATCGGGTTCTTACTGCTCCAAACCCTCAAATACTACTCGCTTCATTCTCCAGTGAAATGTTATCATATCACACATCAAAGGAACTTGCTACATATGGCAATACTGCCCCCTTCCCCTTTCCTCCAGATATCATATCGTTTCAAACTCATTCCAAAGAATACCGATACAGGGAAAAGGTAGCTCAGAATTTAGTGGATATTGCACAACAATGAAGAAGATGATCAACAGTAGCCTCATTCCTGTTGTCAGCCACGTGTAAGAAGTACGTGAAGAGAACCAGCAACTCCACGCCGCCTTCCCTGCATAGATTAGGAAGCAGCAAGCATTTCTCATTGTCTTGTCCCATTTTAGCTTAATCAAGTTACACACCTCAGTTTCTAACAATTAAACCCTCATTCCAATTCATCCAAACAAGTTTTGGTAGTCACCTTTTCAGTGTTGAATAAGTCCTCTGCAATTGCTTCCATTTGCTTTCGCCTTTTCTCTTCCTTCACAGACTCGAGCATATCCTGATTCCCATAGTCAAAATCTCTATCAAGAAACAAACAAAGACTTGATGTGATAAGTATTATTTCAAGTGGTAATACTTTTACTAAAAAAACACAAATTTCTCAAATCACAAACTTATGTCATTTAATTAAATGAACAAATTATAATGCCAATCAAAAGGTTGCCACATGGGTTAGTTAAAAAGTTTGATAACAATTATGGTATCTCTAGCATTACTCTATAGTAACCATGATCTTACTTGTATGGATATTTCGAGAATGGAATCAGATTGTTGAAACTATTCCCTGATTGAGTGTTACCCTGAGGGAGGATAAACAGCAAAAGAATTTTACTTAATGTCTTGTCAACAGGCATGCCCAAAAAAACAAACCGCAATAAGAGAAAAGGAATAAGGAAAAAAAATGCAGATGCAGCATTTATTTTTATTTGTTTTCATTGATTCAACATAAAATTGATGGCAAGGGCGCATGCACAGATAACAATTTATCAATTGAACTGAATCCCAAGGACACAAATTAAAGGCATCATGTGACCAATTCAATGGCATCTTTCTTCAACATATTTCTCAGTCTAAAATCATGGATTTGATCAGCTCCACATATTTTCCCATCACAACCGTGGAGGAGAGAAATGACTGGACAAAGATTTTCTAATACACCAGCTAAAACTAATTGAGTCTGAACTCCCAGGCATGAGACTGGGGGAAAATTCCAGTACCTTTCTGAAGCGTTTGAAATTCAAAACTTCATTATTTGGAGTCGAACTGATTTGAGCAGGTAAATTCAAATCTCTAATGATTAAATCTTGGCTATAAATAATATCAGAATTTCCACTTTCAGCCTCATCAACTGTTTCTCGTTTTGCTGTCATGTTACCAATACTGTAAGTAGAGCTTACAACATGGATATTTTCTGATCTAAGATGAGGGTCAATTGACATTTCCAGTTTGTTCACATATTTTGGCGCTTCTTCATTGGAGATATCTGCAGTGAAATGCTCTGATGTTGGTGTTTCCACTTCTGCCTCAGAATCTGCTACTACTGTCTCATCAGTAGAGCATGATGATGAAACAAGAACTGCAAGAGGACATATAGCAAGCATTACGTCAAAGAAATGTGTAATATAATGGTAATTTAAATAAGGCATGTATATATGTGTTCTACAATTGAAGGAAACGATAGGAATTTGTGGAAAAAGAAGTTGAATTACAGATTACTTTAAAGAAGCAAGAGAAATAATAGATCCCAAACAATTGGGCCTTCACAACCAAAAAAGACTTCTGCTGAAAGCAAGGATTCTGTGTAGCAAATATGCATTCACACATTAAGATTTGTATCACATTACCACAATATGATCCCAAAATCATATTCTGCAACATCCAGGATTTTTAAGGCTCTTTCACGGCAAAGCATAATTCCTCAAAGTGGCTAATAGATTCATGCACTTCTCTCTAGCTTTGAATCACATAACAATGTAATCGCTCAGAAACTCTATAACACGCATGGTGTTCAACCTTCAACAAGTTACTTGTAAGCTTCTTCAATGAAACTACAGTGGCATATCCAGAATGACCAGAAACTAGAAACAAGAGATTCCAAAATCTCAGTGACGATACCAATACTAATGTAGTATTGCTTTCCTAGATTTATTATTATGGGAATTGCATCACAAAACCAACACTACTTTTTTAAAAAAAAAGTTTGGATGACAGGGCCTATGACTAAATATTCTTGAAATGCCTGATATTAGGACTGTAAATGATTTTTAAATGCCATCAATCATCATCTCGATATTGGTGCACAACAAAATTAAAACTACAGATATTTTGCAAACTGGAACTTTGCAAGGCCTTACATTCCACTAGTTATGTTACGTATCATCAAAATGAAGCATCTGAAAGTCACTTATTTCTACATTCCCAGCTTCAGGGGATATGTGGTGTAAATTGTTTAATTATAGTGGAGATTCTAGGTTATTTCCATGAAAAAAGGGGGTGGATTTAATGTTGATCTCTTCTGTTGGTTTCAGGAGGAGGAAGGACACAAGACTTTGTAATTTTGTGTCATCTGTGCAGTCCTGTCTGCACCTGGTTAGAGAAATGCTAGAACTTTTAAGAACCAGTGCACTTCAACGTAATTTTTGTGAGATAGAATAGTTTTTGAAGCAGGACAGATTTGAAGTTTCGATCTTACTAGGGGTTTGTGGTGGATTGAGGCTTGGAAATCGAGGATTTAAAGGGATTAGAGTAAAGAGAAAGCGATATAGGGTTTGCAATTTAGTCGGGGATAAACTAAAAGGGCTGCTAGCTTCATACTAGTAGGTTCTCAAGGAATCACACCTAGAAGATGGAAAACCTATGTATCACACCTAAGAATTCACAACACAACCACCATTATAATTGCTGGAAATTTTATTGGTAAACTTACTCAACTAAACCGGCACTCAGCAGGATTGGGCAACTCCTTTGATTTTCTTTCATGTTTTGGACGACATTATAATTCATTTTAGTAAGTTTATACACATTTCTTTATCTTAAAGGAGCAAAAATGAACTGCAATGCAGATCAACTAACCAAACTATTATGCAAGTACAAGTGCTTAGAAAGGTGAAAGAGGGTAGATCCATGTTTAATGCTGTTACAAGTCCTGTCTGTAACACTGCTTATGCAAATTGCAAAGCAAGGCACACTGTACATTGGAAAATAAGATACTGACCAGATGGTGATACCAAAACAGACAAGTCTAGATGTCCAGCTAAAACAGCTCTTAACAGATCCAACTCATTCACTCTAGACAATGAACCCAGCTTGTTGAACAAATTAAACTTGTCTGGTGATCCTCTGGGGATGACGCATACCACATGACTGTCTTGCCCACAATCCAAACCCTGAAAGAAAATATTCACCCAGCATGCATTAGAAGATCATATGGTTTTTTTCTGCATGATCCAAACTTGGAAAATATTATTCACTCAATACACGTTAGTAGATAACACAAGTCAAACATGACAATTGCTTGTAAGATAAACAAAAGCCCCATGCAAGGTTTTTGACAAAAAGCATTGATGCTCCATTCAACATCACATTCTCTTTATAGGCTGACCATTGCAGTGATTGGAAAATATCTAAAGTACGTAGATCAATAGTTTACTGTTCTGATGAAGTATTGACATCTTAGCTATGCAAAGGCATCCATAAATATAGATTGGGGGAAAAGGAACAGGATTGTATGGTACCGATGCCAATCTAAACCTGTGTTTCATGGAGATTGTAAAAGCATCTGGCACTGACATATCAGATACATCCAAAATAAAAAAACTTAGTAAATATGAACAGACATGTGAAGATGGGTGCTAGTGTGGAGATTAAAGTACAATGTTCCTTTCTAAACAAAGGATCATTGAGCTTCATTTAACTTTTACTACAAGTTCCCATGTTATAAGAATATATTCTAAAGGAATATCTGTCCAACAAGTTTCCACCAATGGCCTAAACGCCTAAAAAATGAGGTGCTGCCATCCCAATCAATAGTTCAAAAATCTCACATTAGCGAACAGAATTCAAGTCTCGAAGAGACATGGCATTTTTATGTCACTGTTCACTTTCCCCATCAAATATTCTCTCTCTAAAAGTAGAGGTGTTCATTATGAAAAGTCGTTATGATACAATTACTGCTAAACAAAGCATTTATAACAGTAACACAAGAAGATATTTGCAAAGCAGCGGGCAATCTAGCCCAACAATACTCATTCCACTAGAGGCGAGTCTGCAGGCCTTGAGTTCAAGTTCTGTACTTGCCTAATCAAGCTTTTCATTAAGGCTGAAAAACCTAAACAACCAACATGGATAGCATAAAGTAGCAAAATCTACTAGTTAAAAGAAGAAGAATAATTTAATTTCAGACAGCAATGAAAGACAAAATAAAAGTCTTCAGATAAAGTTTTTAACGGTAAGAATATTGAAATTTCATTAAAAAAAAGTATACTACTCATCTCCCTGAAATCAAACAAGTGATAATAAAGTTTTTAACCGGTAAGAATATTGAAATTTCATTAAAAAAAATATACTATTCATCTCCCCAAAATCAAACAAACAAAATAAGTGTCTTCAGATAAAGTTTTTAACTGGTAAGAATCTTCAAATTTCATAAAACAAATATACTACTCGTCTCCCTGGAATCAAATGAGTGATAATAAAGTTTTTAACCGGTGAGAATATTGAAATTTCATAATAAAAATATACTATTCATCTCCCAAAATCAAACGAGTGATAAAGTTCCCATTTTATCAGTAAAATTGCAGATCTTAACAAGAGCATGAATCGCATACTTTGGCATTTGAACAGAATTCTTCTACTAAAACAATCTTTGCACCGCATACTTCCAACAGAGACTGCAACCTGTCCTTGAACTTGTACTGCACAAGGGAAAATAACAATAAATAACTACCCAGATTTATAATGATAAGACTTCAGATCTAAGCTTACAAATATTGTCAGCAAACAACTAAGCTTCCAAACAGGAATCAAACTACCAATCAAATATTCACGCTATAACAAAGAGATTGGAACAATCACCCTGGGACAAACAATGCGCATGGATCGGTGGATGAATAGCTCATCTCTCTACCTTACTCTTATTCAACCACATCCATAGCCTGATCACTATCATATCATGCCCTCCTCCATCAGCCAAAATGGGAAACAGCAGCTATCCATCCTGTTTTTAACCCAAACTCACTGTCATCTTCAACAACAGTTAAGAAAAATGACCATACACTCCCCTCCATGATCAGTTTAACTTTCTTTATTCTCTGAGATAAAAAATAAAAGAAGCAAAAACTTCTCCATCTATCACAAAGAACAAAACCAGTGGTGCCTTGTTTTTTTTTGGAATAACCCCCAAAAACCATAAGCCTCATGGTACAAACAAAACCTTGTACCTTTCGAGTTAATCCTAAATTGGAACATCCAAAAAAAAAATCATTCTGAAACTCTCTCAGACGCTTACCTTCATCTTTGAAATGAGATGGCTCTATATACATCTTGACAATCAAAGTGTAACATGCAGCTAAATTATTAACGTAGATTGCACAGACAATCAATGAACCATCTCCCTGTGGGCAAAGGCAACAGTATAATGAACAATTGGATAGACAAAACCATCCTTCCATTGTGCAAAAGCAATAGCGTATTGAACACTACAATCACAATTCTCAAAGCCATTTATTCACATCCAGTTATAGAGATGTAAAACATCAATGAAACCCTCTTTTTTGGACCATTCAAACATGATCATGCTTAAGATATAATAGGGAAGGCGAGGCAAATTGAAGAGAAAAATATTTTGGTGTAGGCATCATAGATCTTTGAATCAACACAAGCTAAATAAGTCCATGGGTGGTTATGCACACGCAAAGATATTAGGCACATAAGAATACTAAGCTGATAAAGACAAGCAGTTAAATTTCCATATTATAACTTAAAGAAGAAAAGAAAAGACAGTAGTCTGAGAAGTAGGGTTCTGGCTGGCATGTCATTGTTGTCTTTGATAGCAAAGATAAGAACAGTGTATTTTGGCATGTCCTCTATTCATGTCAACAGAGATTACAAATGTTATGAAGGGTCAGTTGAAGCTTTTATGAAATATCAAAGTCTAAGACACGGCAACTTTAAAGTTAAGTACACATTGAAAATTGAAATATCACGCTTCAATGCAAGAGTGTCAGAAGGTCACAGTACTTTGATTCCCCAAGGGAATCAGAAGTGAGAGAAAAATTTTGTAATTACTGGAGAAAATCCTGAGTTTTTCAAGGAGAGCTAGTCAACCAGATCCAATTTATTACCATATTTATTGACTCCAGTAGACATGTGAATCCTTCCAAACACTTAGCACGAGTTCCTGATGCTGCAACTTTGACTGATACTCCTTCCACTGTCAATGTTGGAATATAGCTGAGGGAAAAGGTATAATGTATTTAATTAGCTTCATCAGAATATATAAAAGGAACTGCAGATAAGCGTTAAGAAATCAGCATAACCATGACTGAAATGATACTTACGAGCTCCAGCTAGGAATTTCTAATTCAATCCTTTTTTCTGCAACCAGCTAATCATAAAACAGTAATTAGTGATTGTACAGACATAATTAAATAATGTCGGTTAGATAAATACTTTTGCATTTTACTGTTGCCCCTCTAGTGTCACCAAATATGACTTGTTTAACCATTCTCAAATGTTCCATGGAAAACATAGCTATTATTTACAACTTAACATTTTATGCACCAAAAGGATCCATAATCACTCCCAGTTAATGCAGCAGCTCCGGCAACACCATGGTGTATCCTAACCATTTTCAAACGTTCTCATGAAAAGATAAATTCATTACAATACTCCTCTATTCTGTTTTAGTTTCATCCAAAATCAAAAAACAAAGGAAAACAAGCAATGAGGAAGTGTCAAGTGAGGGTTTGCAAAAGTCACAATTCCCTTCCAAACCTCCATTTATCAAAGTAAAGTTGTTAGTTAACATTCAAAATTAGCGCTCAAAAGGTTTTAACTTGAACATCAGCTACTATTAAACCCTAAATAAGAAGCAAGGGATATTAAACTAGTACCTCAACCCAACTCCTGAGAACAATAGGTTTCTTAGACACAATAGCATCAACAAGATGTTCTTTAACTGGCATGAGTTCATCAGCAAGAACATGTGTGCACTCTTCACTCAAATTGTAGGTAATGCAAGCACCTATAAAAAGACAGCATGCTAATATGAGGACGACTATAATATCTTGCAACAGCAAATGACTTTCAAGTAAATTGTAGAATCCACTAAACTAACTCAAAAAGCTGCTTGGGTTAAGAGCAAGCATCACTTCCAAAGAAAGAAAAAATGGCGAGCTTCTAAAATAATGTGATGGTGTAACAATACCATTTATGCTCTCAGAAAACTGGCAGCATTAGAACTGCAGTGAGACAACATGATTGGTTAATAAAGCAATGAGACCTGTAGTTACCACCAGTCATTACCTTTCTTCTCTTCATTGTCATTTGCAAGTCACAAACATGCTGTATCTACACTGTTCAATTGAAAGTTAACCAAATTCCACACTAAAAGAGGGATCAAATCTCTGATTTCTTGATTCTAAGTGCACTGCAAACCCAATCATGGTAACTGACACACCTGGCACCCACTACCACTACCAACACTAATTTGCATAAGAAGGTCGACTCAACTAATTTTTAATCCCAAACTAGACAGGATTGGGTGTATGGAATGCTTCCCTGAGTTGCATAGGAAGAATAGCATGACTAATAACCCTGCCAACCAACTACCACCGGTTCTTTCAACATATCAATAGCTGTCATAGTTTAGATCAGAAGGTTTGCAGTGTATATCAGTTTTTTATAGAAAATGAAGCTCAATAATTCTCAAAACACATTAATTGCACAGCACCGCCAGTCACATGAGAAATACAGCAACTATCAGTGATGGCTTTATGACCAATATTATCACAAATATGTGCCTTGTGCTTTGGTCAGAATACAAATTTTCTTTCCTATCAATTGTAATCTTATATTAACGGCAAATGTAGGCTAAGGAAGAAAAATATAGGTTGCATAAGTCCCAGATGTCGCAATCTGAAGCACATGTAACCAAACCAAATGGAGGGCAAAAAGGAGATCAACTCGATAATATAAAAGCAAATATACATGGAGATTTTATAGGTAGCTAAGTTGTTTCTCTAACTTACCAATTGATGAGACTTTGTCTCGAAGAAGCTGATCCACTTGAAAGGACTCGGAACAGTAGATGAAAAATATGAGTGGAACAAAACAGAACCTGCCAGATTTTTAGTTGCATGACAATAGTTAAATTGGAGACGAACACACAGTTTTTTAATGTCTTATGGTCTTAATCTACTTTACAAATTGCTCTAAGACTGACCATCCAGAGTTAATCTAAGTACTGTTACTGTTTTAAAAATTATATCTGATGAAAATGTCATGCAAAAACCAAAAGGCCGAACATGGAAAAGACTTAATTTTACCTGTAGACGGCAGTACCAGTTCCAAAGGAAACCACATCTCCATCTTTTAAAAATGTTTCTTTATTTAGGAACTTATGTACCTTTTCCTTGTTAATGTATGTTCCATACTTGGAGCAATCTCTAATCAGAACTCGGGAGGGTAGGTCAGATTTCATGTGCAGAGGATGATCCATTGAAATCATTTCATCAACAACTAATTCTGCATGGATTCGAGAAACACCTTTGTCTTTGCAAATAATTACATCACAACCTAGAACAAGGATAATTTTGGATTATTTCAGGCGAATTGGGTATCAGCATAACTAGAGTAGCTCAGGTGTGATAAATTCCTAAGCCTCAAGCAATCGATCAATCAAGGAATTAAATTACAGTGCAGTAATCCCAAACAATATTAATAACAAAACTACCTTTTCGGCCAACTTTGTAGACACCTTTTGTAAAGATATAATATTTGTCTTCACCTGCCAATTTCCATGTTAAGTAGACAAACAATCAGCTGAGTCGAGTGTGTGTATAGAGAGAGGGGTTGAGAAACAAAGAGACATGATAAATTCTAACTAATTAATTAAGTAATTTCCCAACCAAATTGAAATATTAAAAAAGAAAAAGAAGAATGAGATGTAAAACTGACCTGAAAGAGGATCGACCGGAAAAAGACCCCACACCATTCTGATTCTGATCTTATGAAGCAGCAGCAGCAGCTTTCTTTCTACGATTTTTATTTCGCTCTCGCTCTCTGCTCTGTCTACACTCGACATGAGCAGAAGCCAGAAGGCTGACATATATTTGATTTTGGGCTAAATAGGACTGTCACTTGGGTCATCATGACCCATGAGATTTAGCCTGCATTTTCTCTTTTTCCGGCCTGCTTTCGATTTATCTTTCCTTTCTTCTGTTCTCACTCCAGAGCCCATCCATTAGTCTCGTTTGTTGTTGTAGTTGTTATTTCTACAATTCTACTCTAACTACATCGCATAAATTGAAAATAAAATAAAATTAAAATTTGGTTATATTATTATATTCTCAATTTTAATTTTGACCTCCCTGTATTTTATTATATTTTAAATCATTTTTTTATTTTTTCTTAAATTTCCTCTATACTTTACATATAAAACTACTTAGCAGCAATAATATTCAACTGAATTGATTAATTTTAAATTTTGAAAATGAAACAAATAAATTTAAAATTTAATCTCATTACTTTAATTCGCCATCCAAAAAATTTTATTTTAAAATAATCTAGTTATCTAAATGACCCTTTCTTCTTTTTTAACTAAAAAAAACTAGCAGTCTTAAAATCTCTCATTTGTTTGTTTTTTTTCAAAAGAAAAATCAAAACTAAGCATGACATCGTAACTTATGAGGTTCAAATTGAAAAGAAAGAAAGTTAATGACAAGAGTAAAAAAGAGCAAAGAAATTTGAGTGACCTAGAAGAAAAGGGTGCACAATGTTGTTAATAATAAAATATAAGAAGATGAATAAAAGTTAAACGGTGAATCATTCTTTTTCTCCCTATCCCTCACTCAAACACAATTTCTTTTCATGCATCTTTATCACTCCTCTTGTCTTCTATCTTTTATTCTAATTTACTCCTTATTTACTTCAATTTATTTTCTTTTCCTCTATCTTTTACGCTCTAATTCATTCCTTCTCATCATTTTTTTTTTCATTTCAATATATTACATCTTATTTTACTTAAAAATTTAATTATTTTAAACTAATCAAAATTTTATAATCTTGTTTTTAAATAAAATTTCTTTGTCATCGAGAATCACTCGCAAATTCTAATTAAAATTCAAACATGAAGTCATAGATCTACCACTAAAATTTTCTTCCAACATTTTTCATTTTTCTTTTTATGGTAGCAGCAAATTTAGTCATAAATTAACCATGAGGGTCAGATTGCTTTTTTTAACGTAAAAAAATATTTAGATGTTGCTAATATTTTTTCTAATAGAAAAAAATTTAAATTGTGTAAAGATTAACCTGGTGATCCAGTTCACTTTACAGGTCCAAAAGCAACTCGAATAACTTGTAAAAATATAGTTTGACTCAAAAAGATTTTCAAGATGACATCTTTCTTTAATATTAAGATGACAACATATTATATTGACTTTGATCAAACTGAGTTAACATGTCAAATTCATGACTTGGATCATGAGATCATGATAACCTCATAAGAAACAAATCAATCTAATATTGAAAGATGAGATTGAAAAAAATAAAAAATAAACATAAAAAACTTGAGTTAACCTATTAACCATGTGACCTTGGCCATAAGGTCAATATAATCTTATAGAAAGTAAATTGAAATTAATTTACAAAATACAAATGAGATTAAAAAAACAAATCAATTAAAAAATAAAATAAAAAAACAACTCAAGTCAACCTGCCAAACTCATAACCTAGGTCATGAGACCGAGATAACCTCATAGAAAAAAAATGACTTGATTTAACCCGAGTTAACCTACGAAACTCACACCTCTAATCATAAGACCTATATAACCCTATAAAAAGCAAATAAAAAGAATTATGAAGTTCAGTTCTAAACTAACATTATTGGAGTCAATGTTGAATGATGAAATTTATAAGAAATTAAATTAAAAAATGACACAAAAAAATAACTCAATTCAACTCGGATTAACTTACTAAGCAATATTCTTGGATCATGAGGCCGAGATAATCTAATAAAAAGAAAAGGAAAAAAATTCATTAAGTCTAATTTTCAATCAAACACAATATTAAATAATAAAATTGGAGGAAAAAAATTCTAACTTAACTGGGTTAACCCACCAAACTCGTGAATTGAGTTATAAGACCAGGACAACTTAATAAAAAATCCAATGTTGAAGGACCGATGATCTAGGTCATGAGACCGAGATAACCTTTTAGAAAGAAAATTTAAAAAAATCAACTTGATTTAACATAGGATAACTTGTCGAAACCCGTGACTCTGACTATAAGACCAAGATATCCAAAATAAAATAAAATTATGAAGCTCAATTCTCAATCAATTGGATTAACTCGTTAAGCCCGTGATATATGTTATAAAAATAAAACAACCCAATAAAAAATAAATATAATATTAAAAGATAGAATTAAGAAAAAAATAGCATTAATTGAAAAAAAAAACAAAGAATAAAACAAATAAATCATTGTTCGAGTGAATAATAATTTAGAAAGAAGAGGATATTGACGCGTGTGATATTGACTCGTGTCACTATGTTTTGTTTGCTTCTCCTGGATTTTGTTTCGAGTTTAGTTGTGTACCTACATGACATTCGGCAAACCAAATAAAAAAATTTTATTTATTTATTTGGGGTAATCTAACCCAGCGATGCTCATTCCATTAACGGTAGGTCGGTAGGCCTTGAGTTGAAGTTCTGTCATTGTCTAATCAAGCTTTTCATTAAGACAGTGAAAAAACTAAACAACGTACATGGATGAAAAACTTATAAAAATAGCAAAATCAAGTAGTTAAAAGAAGAAGGAGAATTTAATTTCAAATAGCAATGAAAGACGAAATAAAAAAAATTATAAAAAGTTTCAAACAAGTGTTAATGTTCCCATTTCATCAGCAGAAAGGAATATCTTAACAAGAACAAGCATATGGTCAGCAATGATAGATCTGTCCTTGAGTTTATACTGCACAAGGAAAAATAACAGTAAATAACTACCCAGATTAACAATGATAAACCTGAGATCCAAGCTTAGAAATACTGTTAGTAACAACTAAGCTACGGAATCTTAATTCAATTTTTTTGTGTAAGAAAAAAAACCCTGATTTTTTCGATTTCAAAAACTGCATCTCAATTCTGTTTGAGTTTAGTTATAAATTTGGAGCCTTTTAATCGACAGGAAATCTAACCAGAAAATCCGATTGTTGCTCGCCATTTAGTAACTGCACCTGATTTATAGTCTTTAGTTATAAGTAAATGCATATTCTTAATAAACACTCTTGAACAAATCTTATTAACCAGTCACTGCCAACAAAAAGAGAAAAGGAATAAAGCTGAAAAGCTTTTTTCTTCTTCTATTTTTTTTGTCTTTTACTAAAAAGATTCCTGGTGGAGAAGTGGAAGATTCACCTTTCTTGAAGATGATTTCAACAGTACCATCAGCTTTTTTGGTGAACTCAGGTTCTATGGATTGTATAGGAACAGAGCTTTGATGCAGATTTTCTGGTTTTGAATAATCTGAAGGTTTCATCGGCCAGATCTCTAGGTATGGATGCCAAAAAGGCATGCTTAAGGCTTGGATCATCGGGACCAGAGAGAATATGGTATCTTCGACACATTTCTTTAAAATGTCTTACATCATGCCTTACATCATAAAGTACTGGAGCACACTTAATAATACACCCTTATGATACAAATGACAAACTAATACAATACTAATATCAACCGACAATAGGTTCATAACCCGGAGAGAGATTCTGATCTGATAGGTTGTCCTGATCACGAATAGCTTGGACTTGTAGGGCCAATCATCATCGGCAAGCATTTCCATCTCATGTGATATTTTTTTAAATAATAATAAACTCAAAATATTATACGATAATATATTAGATGGTATTTTTTAAAAAAAATATTAAAATAATGATATATTGGATTGACTCGGTTAATCCATCAAATATATGACTCGAGTCATGAGATCATGACATATTGGATTAACCTGATTAACCTGTCAAATATGTGACATGAGTCATAAGACTGTAACAATCCTATAGAAAGCAAATCAAAATAAACTATGAAGATCGATTCCTAATCAACCTAATATTAAAGGATGAAATTGAAAAAAAAATTAAATTAAAAAGAGAAAAAAACTATCTAAGTCAACACGGGTTAACTTGTCAACTAATGACCTGAGTCATGAGATCGGGATAACCCTATAGAAAGTAGATAAAAAAATTATAAAATTCAATCTCTAACCAACCTAATTTTAAAGAATAAAATAAAATAAGAAAAACAATTAAAAAAAATAACCTATAAAAACAATTCAAGTCAACTTAGGTGATGTAGTTAGGTTTATAGAGATTGGGGGTTAAAAGCAGTTATACAGGGATCTGCCCTAAATAGACCAAATAGTCTGACATATATTTTCGTGGACCAATCGGACAACTATAGGCATGATCATGTCAAACCAGAATAATGACTTAAAATAACGATAACATGAGATCCGATCCTTTGAACAAACTTAAATTTTTATAGGAGATTTTATAGGTTGTTTCCTTTATAAAGATTTATTGTGTCGCTCTTCGGACCATGGAATTTCTACAAAAACTAGACCTAGAAGTTGCTATTTAGGCCAATATTTCTATTTTCCTATATATTTTTGGATTTATTGTTTTTTTATTATGTGTTAATTTCCTTTATGTGCTACGATTTTTTTTTCTAGTCTAGGTTAGATTTTTTAGCCTATAAAAAACATTGTAAACCTCTTTAAGAGGCAAACTTTATCATATTGATATTCTCATAAATAAAACAAGGTTTTAGGGTTTTTCATGTTTTAATCATATTTCACTCTACATCTTATTTTATATGCTTATTGTTGTTTTGTGTGCTTCCATTTGCATCACCGGGTCAACTTATTAAATCTACGACCTGAGTCACGAGCCCAAAATAACTTTATAAAAAATAATTATATTAAACTCCATTTTCAACATATTTAATATTGAAGGTTGAATCGAAGGAAAAAAAAACTAAATTCATGATACTGGGATAAATACTTATAAAGCAAATTAAAAAAATTATGAAGTCCAATTCCTAAATAACCTAATATTGAAGAATAAAATAAAAAAAACTAAAAAAAAGATTGAGTTGTTGGAGGGTGAAATTAAAAAAAAATCCAATTAAAAAAGGATCTTAAAAAATGAATAGAGTCAATCTTAACCTAAACATACCTTTAGGCTAAGTATACAAATTCTCAACAACATCTTCTAGATTTAAATTTAAATATAATTCATTCATAATACATACATCTAGTTATATGAATCTCATAATTACACAGTCACGTAACCCTCAACGAATATTGAAATAGCCTCATTTAAGCTAAAAAACATATTTAAAGATTGAAAGTGTGACACAATAGTTACCTTGAACTGAGACACCCATACCATTGAAAATAAAACCCCCACCCAATGATTATAAAGAATCATGAATGAGAAGTATAATGAATGATGTCATGAAGATAATTATTCTCTGATAAGTTGATTTTTAGTTCATTCAAAAACCAAAGTGTGAGAACTCTTTCAAACACACACAAATTTTTTTTGTTTATTATAGTATGAAATTCAAGCCCTTTACATTCCCTTTCAAAAAGGTATTTATACTTGCAATAAATAAAAATTTAATGGTCTGAACATGACCAAATAAAATACAAAAGCTTGAATAAATTTTTTTGACAAAATCTGAATTAAACAAGCTGTCAAATTTATTCATTAGTGTCGTAATATGTCACCTTTTGTTTTTATATGATTTTTTACTTCTCTTTTCCTGCCATGACTACCCCATTTATCTTTTCCTATAAGGAATCTAAAAGTGTTATTCATTTTATATGAAGATGTTATTGCCAAATTGGCTTAGATGTTTATTATCTCTTGTGTTTATAAAACACATGCTTTATTGTGTATTGTGCTAACAAATTCAAAATTGAATTGAAAATACTTTTTTTTGCCAAATATTATGTTGTTGAATATCTTAGTGTTCATTAGGAAAATAATCCATGACAAATAAGAAGTCTATAAATCAAAAGGAACCAGATAACAGAACCTGCACAACATCTTCTAGTCTATGTTGTATTGTTTTGTTGAACTCCGATTGATTTGAAACTTTAACCCAGTATATCAAATCATGTCTGGGAACTCTGGGTAAATTTTCAATCTGATCTAATAATCAGATTGAGAATTATGCTCATGTATATAAAACTGGATAGTTAGTAATATTACAACAAAATGTAAAATTCATATCTAATTGTTTTTTTGTTTCCACAACCTCACCTTTACACCAATTATATTCACAAATTCAAGTTAAAAAATCCAACTTCTAAATTATTCCTATACATAAGCAACATTGTGGAATATCATTTTATCATCATTATATCACATTTCAAATCAATTCTAAGTTAACAATTTCAAACAATTCCTTCCCTCTTGTATCATTGAAAGTTTTGGCCAAGATAGGAAAATCATCCCCTTTTCTTCCATACATTACTTACATTAATATCCCTATTTAGCATAACTAAACACAAACAAAACAATAAATCAATCATTCTCATCCATTCCTTAACATTTCGCTCTTAGGCCAAACCTATCATTAAAAAAGAGTATAGATTTTTTATACACATTAATTTCTTACCCAAACATTCAATACATTATACATCATAATTAAACATAAATTCCATGCTAGTTTGAACCACCAAATTCAAACCCTCCACACTAGGGGTGATCATTTTCGGTTCGATTCGGTTTTTATTAAAAAAATAACTAAACCGAATTATTTTTTTTAAAAAAACCGCAACCAAACCGAAACCGGGTCAAACTGACCGGTTTTGGTTTTTTAGGGAAAAAACTGGTTTGGCTTGATTTTTTTGGTTTGACTCGGTTTTGGCTCGGTTTTTTTCGGTTTCAATTTGGTTCTGTTCGGTTCGGTTTTTTCAGTTTTTTGCTTATAAACCGAAACTGAACCGAACCGGCCGGTTTTTTCAAAATTTTAATCGGTTTAAACAGTTTTTTTCGGTTTTTTTTCCAGTTTTTTGATTTTTTTGCTCACCTCTACTCCACACTAGTTGCGGTTGAAATATGCATTCCAAAGGAGCTCATTATTTTCTTTAATTTTCTCTTCATTTATTTTACCCCCCATTCATTTTATACTAAAATTAACACGATTCTAATCATATTTCATAACAATTAAATCAGCAAACTCATCATTTTAATCTAGCCCCTAGGCCAAAACTTGCTCTTTAAATAGAGACAAGGTTTCTCTTTTCATCTTTTGCAAATCAATACAATACCTAATCATTTTATATTTATACCAACATAATTCTACTCAATTTACATGACAATTACTTCAAACAAACCCATTTTTCCTTTCCTACACCTAAGCTGAATTTTTTCATTAATGACGGATGCGGGTTTTCTTTTCAATTTATTGCAATTCAACCTAACATCACAATTCAAATTTACACAACACTAACATATTTATTCTTTCACCCATCATATAATCATCTTAAATAATCACTTTAGAGGAATTTCTTACCTTATAGACACAAGGAATCAAGGAGAAATTGCATGAGAAACCAAGATTTATTCAAGTCTCCTTGTTCCTCTTTTCAATTCTTTCTTTCTCTCTCTAGTTTTCAAAACCCTTGCTTTATAACTCTTTATTTAATCACCAACAAAACATGTTTTTCATACATAATTCTACCTAACCTATCCTTTTAATCTCTCAATCTCATAATTTTTTAAGGTTTTTCTCTCAATTTTTGATCTAGAAAACAAACCCTCTCATCCTCTCTTTTTCTTTCTTTTATTTGGTTGAAACAACCTTTAAATAAAGGAGATTTCCTCTTATTTATAATTTTTCCACTACTTTATTATGTCTTGTATTATTTATACACTTTACCTGATTTTCAAACCTAAACTGTAAGTCCTTCCTAAAATTTGATTAAGCTAAAATTTTAAACTATAGTAGGTCAACATGTCATAAGACTCTACGCAAAATTTCAGCATGATCTGACAAACGAATTAAAAGTTATGTACAATCACATAAAACTAGTCAGTTTGTGATTTTTTGTCAAAAATCCAAATTTCTTCATTTCATCCTTGCATGAATCATATCAATCATTCCTCTAGATCTTTGATACCATTTTCTTATTCCCAGAATATTTTTATTTGTCTTTTCATCACTTATTTCATTTATAAACTTTTTACCATTTCACTACAACATTACCGACTTTCAACTGGTTCTTACACCATCACTCTTTTCTTTTCTTTTATACCATACTTTTATATTGTTTATTCCTTACCACCATATTAACTTCTTGGGATCATTTTCTTATTTTTTTAATCTTTTATCTATCAAAACTCATTACCGATTTCATGGTTGTTATGAATTTTTAAACTAAAATTCATAATTCATGTAGGAACTCCATCCATACTTTTATATTTAATCATGGAGACCATTATCTCCATCTCACATCATATTCTCTATTATTTATATCATTTACTAATTTTTCTTTCCATCTCGTGTTTCTATTACTCATCAGGTTATTTCTACCTTAGGTCTTACATTTATATGAGGATTTACAAATGTCAACCCTTGTCTCAGGCCATTTGATCGAAAATACTAAATATGAAAAAACCACAAAGACTAATTCTCAATAAATCAAATATTAAAGGATGATTTTTTTTTAAATCAATCAAACAAAAGGATCCAAAAGAAAAACCAGTAATTAAAAGAAAAAAAAAGGTGCAAGCTCACCTAGTATACTTGTCAAACACGTGCTAGGTCATGAGATCGAGATAACCATATAAAAAGAGAAACAAAGAAAGACATGAATCGTATATATATAAAAAAACAATGTTGAGAAATGAGATAGAAAAGGAAAAGAAGTGAACCCATGTTAGCTTACAAAACTTGTGACCTAGACCATTTGATTGAAAACACCAAAAATAAAAAAACCACAAAGCCTAAATTTCAATAAATCAAATGTTAAATGATGAAATTAAAAAAAAATCAATCAAAAAAAGGATTGAAAAGAAAAAATAGTAATTAAAAGAATGAAGATTATTTTGTTTTTTTTTAAAGAATGGATAATTATGGATTGAAGGGCTAAATTGAAAAGAAAAATTAATCCCATAAAAAATTAAAGAAGAAACCACGAAAAGGTCGTGGATCAATTTTTTTAATAATACATTAATTTTTTTTATTAAAGGGTGAATTGAAAACAATTGAAAGTTTACAAAAAATGTAAGAAAAAAAAAAGAAGAATCAAGACCATATTTGAAAAAAACAAAAAAAAATCTAGATTGAATAATGGAGTTGAAAATAAATAAAAAACTTACAAAAGAACTAAAGATAAAAATTACGAATCAAAAGAATAAGAATTGAGACTCGAATATCCCTAACTAAGGGGATTACCCTAAAATTTTAAATCTCAAGCATGAATTTCGAGGGAGGAGAAAGAGAATAAGAAGAAAAAAAAGATAAGGCTATCGATGTTAAATTTGGTGGCCTTTGGCCACACTCGTTGCCTTTTTAAGGAGTCAATGCCAAAACGAATCAAATATCGTGCAAAAGACAGTGTTTGACCACCAGGTAACCTCGCACGCGCCACCTGAAAGGCACAGGGGTTGCCACACACTGACATGTGCAACACGCTCGTCAATAACTTTTATATATATATATATATATATATATATATATATATATATATATATATATATATAAAATTATACAATTTCTCATAACCTAGCTTAACAATTAGGGGTATTCACGGTCCAGTTTGGTTTGGTTCGGTTTTAACTTAAAAATTCAACCGAACTGGAAAATAATATTCCTTATCAATATGACCCGGACCGAACCGAGAACTGGTTCAGACTGAACCGAGAACCGGTTCAGGCCGAACCAATTTTGTGCGGTTCGGGTCGGTTTTTTAGTATTAAAAATTGGAAAAACCGGAAACCAATTAAATAGGCTTTTTTTTATGCTGTCATTATACCAAAGCCCTCTAATTCTTCATTTCACAATGAACCAAAGATTAGAGAGATGCTTAGATTTGCAAATGCATATGAAGCCATTATAACCACCAAAAAAGGTGTAATCCCTGCTCTTCCAACACCAGATAAAGTCCACAAACACAAATTTATATTACTTTCCACTCAATAGAAAAGGACTCCATTAAGATGAAAGGATTTAGATCGAGCTTGAAAAACTGAAAGCGATTCTTGATGTGTGGGTTGTTGTCAGTAGGAGTAAAATGAAGGTTGTGGATGACACTACTATATGAAAGACGATCTAGATCGGGCCTGAAAAACTAAAACTGGTTCTTGATGTGTGGGTTGTTGTCTGTGGTTGATGATAGGAGTATAGTGAAGGTTGTGGATAGCGCTACCATATGGAAGACCAAAGAGTGATGGTAGGAGGTGGTGGGAAGCTCTGGTGTAAAAATTCAAAAAGAGGATTTAATGTTAGGTTAACATGAGAGAAAATGAGAGAAAGGAGAAGAGAAGAGAGGGAGGCGGCTGGAAAGTGATGAAATGAATAGGGTTAAGGATGTTTGCTTTTATACCTTGTTTTTTAAGTCTTTTAGATTCAATTGAACCGGTCTGGTTCAATCGGTTTAAGCTTTTTGAAACCAAAACCAAACCGGACCGAGTGGTTTTTTTATTTTTTAATCGGTTTATTCAGTTTTTTCTATCGATTCGGTATTTTCGGTTAATTTTTTCTCAATTTTTTTGGTTTAATCGGTTGGTCGGTTTTTTTGAACACCCCTATTAACAATTACTAAAACAAACTTGAGCACAAATACAAAAATGTCTTTAACACATAAATTATAGAAAATCCAAACTTAAGCACATGCAAGTAATTTTATTGTTCAACAAAAATTGCAAAGTTAAAAATTTTGAATATAAAAGTATAAATGTTATTTTATTATTATACATATAACTAAAAGGTGTGGGAAAATCACTGTTTCCCCACACCCAAAAGCACTGTGGATTACAATAATAATCCAGAGTGCTTTTCTCTGTTTTTTTTGCTATTTTTTTCTTTTTTTCTTCTTTTTTTCAAATTTCCTATTTGTTCTTTTTTTTCATTTATTTGTTCCTTTTGTTTTTTTCCAAAATTATTTTTGTTGATTTTACTTTTTAAATATTGACCTGGTTAAAATTTTTGCTTTGTAATTTTTTTCTTTAAAATACTGTGGATTGTTGTGATGTTTTTCCATTTTATTTATTTATTTTTCAAAATTATATTTGTCGATTTTTTTTTTAATATGGAGCTGATTGAGAATTTAGTTTTGTAATTTTTTTTCTTTAAAACATTATTGATTGCTACAGTGTTTCTCCGTATGGTTTTTTTTAATGGTTTTCTCCGAAATTATCTTTTGTTATTTTATTTTTTAAATATTGAGCTGGTTAAAAATTACAGTTACAATATGTGAGAAAAGCATTGTAACTTTCCTCGAAAATTACTGTTGATTGCTACAATGTTTTTTTCCATATGGTTTTTTTTTCTGTTTTTGTTATGTTTTTCCTTAAAATTATCTTTGTAATTTTATTTTTTAAATATTAAGCTGGTTAAAATTTACAATTACAAGTAAACATAAGTTTTTCCTCACAAAATACTATGGATTGATACAGTTTTTCCTCACATGGTTTTTTTTCCAGTTTCTTTTGTGTTTTCTTTTTTTTTTGTAATATTTTTTCTAAAATTATCTTCGTCAATTTTTTTTTTAATATTGAGTTGGTTAAAATTTAACTTTGTAATAAAGCTTAATCATGTGGGGAAAGCATTGTAGCTTTGCTCATAAAACATATGGATTGCTACAGTGTCTCTCTGCATGATTTTTTTGTTATAATTTTTTTAAATTCTCTTTTTCAATTTTATTTTTTAAATACTGAGTTGTTTGTGAATTACAATTACAAGTCATTACAAATAAGGCTAAATCATATGGGGAAGCACCTAGCTTTCATCACAAAACACTGTGAATTGCTATAGTGTTTCCAACATGATTTTTTTTTCCTTTTTTTGGTGTTTGTTTTGTTATTTTTTTCCTAAAATTATCTCTGTCGATTTTTTTTAATATTGAGCTAATTAAGAATTTAGTTTTATAATTTTTTTCTTTAAAACACTGTGAATTGTTGCAGTGTTTTTCCATGTGATTTTTTTATGATTCTTTTCAAAATTATCTTTGTCGATTTTTTTTAATATTGAGTTGGTTAAGAATTATAATTACAATAAAGCTAAATCATATGAAGAAAACGTTGTAGTTTTTCTCACAAAACACTGTGGATTGCCACAATATTTCTCTAAATGGTTTTTTATTTTATTTTATTAGGAAAAGCGCTATAGTTTTCCTCACAAAACATTGTCAATTGCTGCAACGTTTTTTCTCATAGGTTTTTTTCCTTCCAAAATTATCTTTGTTGGTTTTTTTTTAATATTAAGTTGGTAGAGAATTTAGTTTTGTAATTTTTTTTGCTTTTTATTAACTGAAAAGCTAAATCATATAGCGAAAGTACTGTATCTTTCCTCACAAAACACTGTAGATTGCTATAAATTATTTTGTTCAGTTTCTAAGTTTTTGATCACCAACACAACTTTTTTTTTCCTCCATGAAATATTTGCTCCATCATACCTTTAATTTCTATTACTTATTTAATGCTGGTTCATAATTATAACACTATCAAGTACATTTATTTTATAACTCCGTGACAGCACGCTGACATATCATCTCTTGCATAGTAAAAAAAAAAAATGTTATTGCCCCTATTTAAATTTTGAATGTGAAAGGGATCTTAGTCAAATTACTAAACTACACGTGTAGAATGTTCTCTTGGTTTGTTAAGGGTAAAATAGACATTTCATCCTAAAATAAAAAAATGACACTGATTCCTTCAATTCCTTTTACTTTGATCCTCTAGAAAGTACCCAAAAAAAAACACTATTATATAACCATGTTTTGTGAATGAATGGTGCACAGTCCTTGATTAATAATATAACAGTTCTCCCCCCTCCAAGTCTCTCTTAATAAGTCATCGTATCATCGTGGCTTGTATTAACACAACACTTCCACACTGTGTGTGAGATAGAGAGACATCGTAATGGATGAGCTGAGACCAAGACCACCAAACTCTTATGCTCTAACTCCTGTAGGCTTTTTGGACAGGGCAGCAACGGTGTATGGTGATTGCCCCTCCATTATCTACAATGACATATCCTACACGTGGTCTCAGACTCACAGTCGATGTCTCCAACTGGCTTCATCTCTGTCATCCATCGGTATTAACAAGGGCCATGTCGTCTCTATCATTGCCCCCAATATCCCTGCCATGTACGAGCTCCATTTTGCAGTCCCTATGGCCGGCGCCATCCTCAACACCCTCAACACTCGTCTTGACGCGCGTACCATTTCGCTCCTCCTCTGTCACGCCGAATCCAGGCTCCTCTTTGTAGATCCCATGTATGTCTCCTTAGTTCATGAAGCCATCTCCCTTTTTCCACCCAACACCAAGCATCCACCTCTCGTCCTCATAGCTGACGATGAGGTCGTTTCCCAACAACCATCACCTACCGTTCACTTTTACGACACCTACGAGAGTTTGGTGGAGAAGGGCGATCCTGCCTTCAACTGGATACGACCCAAGAATGACTTTGATCCGATTGCACTGAATTACACTTCAGGTACGACCGCGTCTCCCAAAGGTGTCGTCCACTGCCACAGGGGTCTCTTCATCGTGACCCTTGATTCTCTTATTGATTGGTCCTTCCCCAAACAGCCTGTCTTCTTGTGGACCCTGCCCATGTTCCACTCTAATGGGTGGAGCTATCCCTGGGGCATGGCTGCCGTTGGTGGGACCAACATATGTATCCGTAAATTTGATGCACCCACCATCTATGGCTTGATTGAAAAGCATAGAGTCACTCACATGTGTGGTGCACCTGTGGTTCTCAACATGTTATCAAACTCTCCCACCATTATTAAACCCTTAAAGAATCCAGTCCATATCATCACAGCCGGGGCTCCACCACCTGCCACCATACTCTCTCGTACTGAGTCCTTGGGGTTCGTAGTGGGTCATGGTTATGGGCTGACCGAAACTGGTGGGATTGTTGTGTCTTGCGCTTGGAAAAGACAGTGGAGTCTTTTTCCCGCAACAGAGAGAGCGAGATTTAAAGCAAGGCAAGGAGTGAGAACTATTGGAATGACTGAGGTGGACGTGGTGGATCCCATTACTGGAACGAGTGTGAAACGAGATGGGTCAACACTTGGTGAGATTGTTTTGAGAGGTGGTTGCATCATGCTGGGTTATCTCAAAGACCCAGTAGCTACAGCCAAGTGCATGACAGAGAATGGCTGGTTTTATACGGGAGATGTAGGTGTGATGCATCCTGATGGTTATTTAGAGATCAAAGATCGATCCAAGGACGTCATCATTAGCGGTGGTGAGAACTTGAGTAGTGTAGAGGTTGAGTCAGTGCTATACACGTTTCCAGATATTAACGAGGCGGCGGTTGTGGCTCGACCCGATGAGTTTTGGGGCGAGACGCCCTGTGCGTTTGTGACTTTGAAGGAGGCTTGTTGTAAGAGCACAACAGAGAAGGAAATAATTGAATATTGCAGGGCTAGGCTGCCACATTACATGGTGCCCAAAACAGTGGTGGTTACGGAAGAACTGCCCAAGACAGCAACCGGTAAGATCCAAAAGGCTCTGCTTAGAGACATGGCCAAGGACATGGGCTCATCAAGAGTCAGTCGCATGTGATGTAATAGATCACGTAATCAGGGGTGGAGCTTTGTCCTATGCATGCAGAAGCTCATTAATATGATCCGTATGAAGCATGCTGGATTGCATAATCAAAATTGAGTCCTTGTTCATGGGTTGGGTACTCATGAAAATACATAATTAAAACTAAGTTTGTTTTAATTTCCAAGTGTAAGCCATATGGCTCAGCAGAAGCGTGTTATGCATTTTATTTATTTACAATGTAAGATGTCACGGTTTGTTTCCTTCTGATTTCAATTAATATGCAGGCATGCTTTTTATTATTTTTATTTTTTTTCTTTCTTGGCCGGCGCATATTTTTTTAATGGAAGGTGTAAGGTGTTCCATTGGCTTCCTTGAAAATTGAACAGAACTAAATTAAGATATATTATGGAAATTAATGATTATTAATTCGTGGAAAGAAGTGGTGAGTGGTGACAGTTTGTCTATTGTGTACTCGACAATCCAACGGTAGTTGTTTTGTCTTTTATGTGATTAATTAAATTTGCAAGATTTGGATTCCTAAAACCCAAAACTGAACTTTAACATTTGAGATTTGTTATTGGCATGCCAAATTAAGTCCAAAAGAATTATTGCGTTGTGCAGCAGTCAGGAAAAATATTGGGAATTGGAGTTGATCACCAAATTTAATTAATGTTAACTCATTACTTTATGAAACAGTTATAATAATTATTGTGAATTGGAGTTGATCACCAAATTATTGTAAGGCTGCCACATTACATGGTGCTCAAAACAGTGGTTTTAGGCAATAGGGTTTTTGGGGTTGGGGATTGGAGTTTGGAATTTAGGGTTTAGGGGTTTTATGGTTTAGGGTTTGAGGTTTATGGTTTCGGGTTGAGTTTGGGTTTAGGGTTTACGACTTTGAATTTAGGGATTCGAGTTTAGGTCTGGGTCTAGGGTCTAGAGTTTAAGTTGTAGGGTTTATGATTTGGGGTTTTAGGGTTTAGGGTTTAGGGGTTAAAGTTTGGGGTATGGGGTTTGAGTTTGGGGTATGGGGTTTGGGTTTATGGTTTAGGGTTTAGGTTCTAGGGTTTAGGGTTTTAGGTTTGTGGTTTAGGGTTTTGGGGCTTAGGGTTTTGGGTTTGGGGTTTGGGGATTCAAGGTTTCGAGTTTCGAGATTAGGGTTTAGTATTTGGGTTTACAGTTTTAGGGTTTTGAGTTTAGGGTTTCAAGTTTTACGGTTTGGGGTTTCGGGTTTAAGGTTTGGGGTTTCGGGTTTGAGGTTTAGAGTTTCAGGTTTGGGGTTTGGGGTTTAGGGTTTGGGGGGTTTAGGGGTTTAGGGTTTGGGGTTTGGGGTTTGGGATTTGGGGTTTCGGGTTTTAAGGTTTAGGGTTTAACGTTTAACGTTTAGGGTTTAGGGCTTAAGGTTTAATGGTTTTAGGGTTTAGGGTTTTTAGGGTTTAAGGTTTAGAGTTTTAGGGTTTAGGGTTTAGGGATTTTAGGGTTTAGGGTTTTTAGGGTTTAAGGTTTAGAGTTTTAGGGTTTAGGGTTTAGGGATTTTAGGGTTTAGGGTTTTTAAGGTTTTTAAGGTTTAGGGTTTAGGTTTTAGTGTTTAGGGTTTAAAAGTTTTAGGGTTTAGGGGTTAGGGTTTGGGTTTAGGGTTTAGGGTTTAGGGTTAGGGTTTGGGGTTTGGGGTTTGGGTTTGGGGTTTGGGGTTTGGGGTTTGGGGTTTGGGTTTGGGGTTTGGGGTTTGGGGTTTGGGGTTTGGGGTTTGGGTTTTTAGGGTTTGGGGTTTTTAGGGTTTGGGGTTTTTAGGGTTTGGGGTTTGGGGTTTGGGGTTTGGGGTTTAGGGTTTGGGGTTTAGGGTTTGGGGTTTAGGGTTTGGGGTTTAGGGTTTAGGGTTTAGGGTTTAGGGTTTAGGGTTTAGGGTTTAGGGTTTAGGTTTTAGGGTTTAGGGTTTAGGGTTTAGGGTTTAGGGTTTAGGGTTTAGGGTTTAGGGTTTAGGGTTTAGGGTTTAGGGTTTAGGGTTTAGGGTTTAGGGTTTAGGGTTTAGGGTTTAGGGTTTAGGGTTTAGGGTTTAGGGTTTAGGGTTTAGGGTTTAGGGTTTAGGGTTTAGGGTTTAGGGTTTAGGGTTTAGGGTTTAGGGTTTAGGGTTTAGGGTTTAGGGTTTAGGGTTTAGGGTTTAGGGTTTAGGGTTTAGGGTTTAGGGTTTAGGGTTTAGGGTTTAGGGTTTAGGGTTTAGGGTTTAGGGTTTAGGGTTTAGGGTTTAGGGTTTAGGGTTTAGGGTTTAGGGTTTAGGGTTTAGGGTTTAGGGTTTAGGGTTTAGGGTTTAGGGTTTAGGGTTTAGGGTTTAGGGTTTAGGGTTTAGGGTTTAGGGTTTAGGGTTTAGGGTTTAGGGTTTAGGGTTTAGGGTTTAGGGTTTAGGGTTTAGGGTTTAGGGTTTAGGGTTTAGGGTTTAGGGTTTAGGGTTTAGGGTTTAGGGTTTAGGGTTTAGGGTTTAGGGTTTAGGGTTTAGGGTTTAGGGTTTAGGGTTTAGGGTTTAGGGTTTAGGGTTTAGGGTTTAGGGTTTAGGGTTTAGGGTTTAGGTTTAGGGTTTAGGGTTTAGGGTTTAGGGTTTAGGGTTTAGGGTTTAGGGTTTAGGGTTTAGGGTTTAGGGTTTAGGGTTTAGGGTTTAGGGTTTAGGGTTTAGGGTTTAGGGTTTAGGGTTTAGGGTTTAGGGTTTAGGGTTTAGGGTTTAGGGTTTAGGGTTTAGGGTTTAGGGTTTAGGGTTTAGGGTTTAGGGTTTAGGGTTTAGGGTTTAGGGTTTAGGGTTTAGGGTTTAGGGTTTAGGGTTTAGGGTTTAGGGTTTAGGGTTTAGGGTTTAGGGTTTAGGGTTTAGGGTTTAGGGTTTAGGGTTTAGGGTTTAGGGTTTAGGGTTTAGGGTTTAGGGTTTAGGGTTTAGGGTTTAGGGTTTAGGGTTTAGGGTTTAGGGTTTAGGGTTTAGGGTTTAGGGTTTAGGGTTTAGGGTTTAGGGTTTAGGGTTTAGGGTTTAGGGTTTAGGGTTTAGGGTTTAGGGTTTAGGGTTTAGGGTTTAGGGTTTAGGGTTTAGGGTTTAGGGTTTAGGGTTTAGGGTTTAGGGTTTAGGGTTTAGGGTTTAGGGTTTAGGGTTTAGGGTTTAGGGTTTAGGGTTTAGGGTTTAGGGTTTAGGGTTTAGGGTTTAGGGTTTAGGGTTTAGGGTTTAGGGTTTAGGGTTTAGGGTTTAGGGTTTAGGGTTTAGGGTTTAGGGTTTAGGGTTTAGGGTTTAGGGTTTAGGGTTTAGGGTTTAGGGTTTAGGGTTTAGGGTTTAGGGTTTAGGGTTTAGGGTTTAGGGTTTAGGGTTTAGGGTTTAGGGTTTAGGGTTTAGGGTTTAGGGTTTAGGGTTTAGGGTTTAGGGTTTAGGGTTTAGGGTTTAGGGTTTAGGGTTTAGGGTTTAGGGTTTAGGGTTTAGGGTTTAGGGTTTAGGGTTTAGGGTTTAGGGTTTAGGGTTTAGGGTTTAGGGTTTAGGGTTTAGGGTTTAGGGTTTAGGGTTTAGGG